>NW_010355813.1:0-2326 GCF_000700745.2 Antrostomus carolinensis | reverse complement strand
TGGTCCCACTGTGGGTCAAACCACCACAAGGGTCAAGTTGAGAAACCTGGGTCACAATGAAGTGAACACTTAAGTCCGAATCATGCAGCACAGTGTCACATGGAGATGCCAACTCATGCCAAAACATACTCTGTCCATATGAAAAGGCCTCTACTCTCCACAAGGCTGATTAGCTCAAGCACAGCTCTAGGCACAATACCAGACCTAGCTCTGCTTATGTTAATTTGGGCTAAATTTGTCTGTTACGCTTTATTACAGCATGTAGACATAACCTCTCACTTTTAAATGTATGTATCTCTGATAGCACTCATTAAAACCACCCATGCCTGGTGAATTTTAGCAGTTTCACATTTTAGCTGAAAGTCAGAATTCAGGATAAAGGGAAGCCTTAAATAGGCAGGGTAGGGACTTTTTATTAAGCAGCTCATGCAATCTTCTGCTATGGACTCTGAAGTTTTTCTAGACGTATCTTTAGGTCTTTGGTTGCTTGCTTCTCAAAATTCCTGCATGAAATCGAACCACTGATGTTCCAGTTACTCAGTGTGTATCTGTGTTGATCACCTTTGCAGCTAGATCAAATGTTGGTCAAAATCTCCTCACCTGTGTGCTGAAAAATATCTCTGCTGAGAACAGCTGCATATATAGTAAAAAACATACAGAGTTTCCTTACAAGTAAGACTTCTGGCATCTCATAATATCAAATATTTGTATCAAAAAATCTGTTTGAAATTTCTACCAGTGCTCTGCTTGAAGTATATTTGGATAACTTGTTAAGTTTTCCTGTTAATGACTATGCTTCAACTGACTGTCACTGATTCGGCCAACTAAGCAGCCTAATTTTTCAACAGAGAGCTGTGTGGAAAGCCTGAATAAGGTAAGCAGAGAACAGTTTGAGTGAGATTCAAACATTAGATATCTCCAGTTCAGACAAGTACATCTTATCAAGGTCCTTTTGAAGCAATAGATACTCTGTGTGATTCACATTGCACAGGGTGAAAGAGATTGTGCTCTAGAAACACCCAGGGCTGTGCAGATGTAGACATATGCATTGATGAGATGAGTACCAACCTTGGCAACCATGGAAACCAAAGTCATGGAAAGACTGGTCTCATTTTTGCTACTGACACGAAGTAGGAGGAGGGCCTGTACAGGAGAAGGTATATTCTGTTTGTCGTAAGTGGTTAGATCTATGATAGAAGGGTGTCAAATATTAATTAAGTACACAGATTATAAAAGAAAACAATGAATGATGCTTGATGTTCCCAGAGTCTGAATTTCAACAGAAGGTTGAGGTGAGGGCTAGACATGCTGTTGGCTCAGTGCTACGCCCCAGGCTACCACCACAGCTTAGCAGTTGATCAGATTTGCAGGAGTGCATGAGGGCTGGTGTGGCTGATTAGTTTTTGTTTTCTGTTTCCTTTTTTTTTTAGGACTCTGAAGTGTCAAATGTCTTTATCAGCCCTCTCACCCTTAGCAATGAGTCCAGTCAAGTACCTATGTGAATCAAGTCTGAGGGGAGTTTGCCCTTGCACATGCAGAGCTACAGTCAGGGCACAGAGGAAGGGTGACACATGCTGTTGTAGGTATCAGCTCTCCATTGTAGGTGTGGAAAGGCTGGAGGAGCTGCCTTGGCACTCAAAGCACAATAGCAGTTGCTTGCTTGCCAGTGCATGCTCCTTCTTGTCCCAGACAGAGACCCAGAGTGTTTGGCTGCATGGGCTGAGAATATTAGTATTTGAATGAGGAACCCTTCTGTTGGTTACTCAGTCCCAAAACTCCTAATGGTGTAAGTTTGAGACCAGTTATTCTTTATTTTTTTTTAAAAAAACAAACTTTTCCCCGTTTCTCAGAAAAACAGGAGATGATTTCATCTTATCAAAATTACTAAATTTATCTTTAAGATGCGAGAGTGTCAAAAGCTGTAATCTTGCATGCCTCCTTTCATACTTAACATCCTGATTATAGTGACCCTGAAAAATTAACAAGTATTCAAATAAACCCTAACTGAAAAGGATGCGAGGCCACCATTATCCAGCCTGTGTGACTCATTAAAGTGAAGGGCAAAGAGCATAGCAGAGTTTAATCTGTTTCATAAATCACTTGGTTCTGCTACAGGAAGAAAGGCATTTGTGTGATACTTTATTTACAACATACCATATGCAGAATTAGCTGATAGACTCACAAAGACTCTAGGGACACTGATGACAAAGGAACATCACACTTCTAAATAATTTTGTGAGGTTCTTTAGTTAAATTTCATTTTAGACTTTGCATTTTGCTTGATAATAATGTACAAAAGAATTTAAGATTTTTGCTTTTTTGATGA
>NW_010355812.1:0-2304 GCF_000700745.2 Antrostomus carolinensis | reverse complement strand
ACCATTCTATGATTCTATGATTTTATGATTCCCCATTACGAAATGCTTTCCTCCTTAATAATAAACCCAACATGAAGTTTCCATCTTTGTCCTGGAGAATCCATCTGCTTGCAGAGCTGGGTAATCTGCCAAGTCTACCATAAATAAAATAAAGGAAGCTTTGCTTTTTCTTTTTCTGCCCCTTTGTCGTCGTGTGTCGTCCCCCCTGCCCCATTCCTTACTCTAAGTTCATACTTCTATTATGATCTATTTTCAGGGCAATGGGCCTTTAGAATGGAACATACATATACATCTATTGAATTATATTGGGAGGAGATATATAACAGGTGACTAGTATGTAGAAGTCAGAACTTCCTTTAGCAGAAGTTAATATCAAAGAAGCAACTATTCAGCTTGAAATTATTAGTGCCTCTAAAGAGGCTTCAGCAAAACACTTTAGCATTCACATGATGAACAAGTTCTATGACACCTGTCTCAATGACTTGTCTAAATCTAAATATAATACTATCAATTTATTACAGAGAGGGCAGTTGTCTTCAAGAATGTAAGGGGTATTTTTATCCAAAGTGAACAGTCACCATTAAGCTTATCCTACAAATTACAAGAATGAAGACCTCTGTTTAAACAGGGAGATGCTGGAAGCAAAAAAATGAGGCTGCAAATTATTCCAGCACTGCAAGTTCACAGAGTAAGATCAATAAAAGGAAGCCATGAAAAGTTTCAGTTTAACATTGGCCATATTTGTGCACTGTCTGTCTTCTCTAGCACAACCTGCAAAAGTGTGAAGAAAAACTTATGGATAGATACCCAACTGGGTTCTGCAGGACAAGTCTTACCCAGAAGGCAATAACCCTGGACACCTACAGCATGTCATGCAGTCAAGCAGTTTGCTGGGCGTATGACAGCAGAGCAGGCTCAGAAGCAGCATGTGCTAAATGGCCAGCAAATCAATTACATAAAATATAATAGCTAGGACAGAGTTTTTGATAGGAACTCTTGCCATGCCCTGTTCTAGGCATTTCAAGTACTGGCTGAGATCATGGAAGTGTCAAAGTACCAAGTGAAGAATGTGTGCCTGAGTTGCAGACCATGGACTAGATACTCATTCAAGTCTTCACTTCCTGTGCACAGTTCAGCTCCATAATCTGCCTTTTAGGTAGCCTGGGATCTGCAAGATCTTATTAACTGGTGTTCACGTAGCAACGCCACTAAACGAGTGTAATCTCAGCAGTGCAGCTATTTTCAAGCAGAACCTAACTCATAAGCTCTGTCAGATCAGAAGTATTCCGAATACGTACTGTCTCCCATTGCTTCTCTTTTGAAGAGCTTCACTTGCTGAGCTGTAGCAGTAATCCCAAATTTTCTCTGTGCAGTGTACTGTACTATGCTTGATCTTACAAATCTCCTAGAACTAAAATCCCATAAAGTGCAGTTACCAACAGGAGTCATTGCACCATCCCTGCAAGGTCTGGATAGTAAAAATCCTGTTCATCAGGAAAAAGAAAAAAATCCAAACAAACAAACAAACCAACCCACAAACTTGCTAGAAAGCAATAATCTCTGTGTCATGCTCTAAACACCCTGGAGCACTTCTACTAATCAGGGCTTTTTAGCAGCTGAGTGATTCCATCAAAGAATGGAGAGGCTGTATGGTTAATCTACTATAACAGCAGAAATGACAGCAAGATAGCTGGAAGAAAAGTATGACCCCAAGCACAGATACTGGTCTGTGTTTAGTTCCAGTCTTACAAACCATTGAGTCTGACATCCTTCTTCTGTTTGGATTTGTCAGCTAGTCTGAGTATAAGCCTAGGAAAAAGGACAGCAAAAGTTTGGGACTCATTAAAAGCCTGTATCACAAAAATCCAATGCTTTCAGTTAGAAGTTTCCCCTTAGTTTTAAAAGCAAAGTCCCTGACCACCACAACATCCACGTAATAAGAGCGACTCCAGTTGGTCCTTCCACTAGTTGAAGGCAACAGGGTGGGGAGGGGGAGGTGAAAATGAGAAGGGAGCTGGAATCAGCGTTGCTGGAAGTGACTGACAAATCTCATTTTTTCTCCATGCTACAGTCTGATGCAAGACCCTATGAAGACAAGTAAAGATTTCTAGGAGAATTTGCTTTTTACAAAGGACACTTGAGGGAGGGACAAGGGGGAGGGATGTTTAAAACATTTTTATAGACATTTGCAGTGCTACTAGTAAATGTCTTCTTCTAACGGACAAAAAAGCGTTAGTTGTTTCATATTTGTTTGCTTGAAAACTATAGAACATACCTGAATTACTATGTATTTCAAAAGTGCTT
>NW_010355811.1:0-2314 GCF_000700745.2 Antrostomus carolinensis | reverse complement strand
CAGGGGAACGGCTGCTGGCCCTGGGTGGCTGTCCCGCCCTGCCAACCGCCCCCAGCGCCTGCCGGGTCCCGCTCTGGCTGACTGCAGGGGGGGTCGCTGCAGCCCTGCGCCTCTGCGGTTGATCCCTCCGGTGCGGCCTTGTCCTCCGAGCTCTGCAGAGGAAAGCTGTAAGCTTACAAGGGCCCTACTGAGAAATTTATCACTTGATACTGCTCGGCTTTCATACGTACCCCAGGGTGATTTGTAAACAGAAGTCATCTGTCCACTTGCTGCCCGTTTCTCATGATAAACAATTCTGGAAAATCACCTTCGGTGAGGAGGAGAGAACTTCCCAACTGCAAAGGCAATCCGTTCTTTCGTATGCCGTGTAAGACATGCATCAGCTCATTGCGTGTGCATCAGCTTGAATACATGTTTCAATCATAGTATAAGCATGTATGTTACCTGTCATTTTTTCCTTTCAAAAAGCCCTTCTAAGATACTTAATTCCCTAATTTCTTGAACAGATCTGCATATTTTATCATTCTTCTTGTGATGCAGTTATCCTTTAAGTAAGTCCTATGAAAAAAAAGCCCACGAGTTTTCTTACACCTGTGGCAACTTCTGTTTCAGTCAGTGGGAATCTGCCTTTGAAAGGAGAGGGGGGTTCAATCTTAGAAAATAAATATTTCCACAGAGCAGCTACTGCAGCTTTGTTTTACATTCTATCCTGTGTGTGATGCATAAGGACTTTAAAATATAGAGGCACAGCTTATTCCAGTTGGACACAGACTACCCTAATTAGTTATAATGATCCATCTGTGTGTGTAGAGATAAAAAAAATGCAAAAGTATTAATTTACACATTTGGAAGGCAGAGCAAAGGCAAATTGGATTTTTGATCAAGGTTACATCATGGACCTTGCAGGATAGTTACATCCTCCTCCTACTCAGCCTAATATTTAAAGCTAAACCTTAACTACAAAATCTATTGTAAAGCACACAAATGTCTAATTGCTTAAACTGGCACTCAAATGCAGATCACTGAATTGGGCAGTTCTAGTAATACTTTGATCTTGTGGTAAAAAATGAAAACAAGTATGTTTATCAAACAGCCACCAAGAGTTTAGAGTAAAATTGATCCAAAATCACTGCAAATTAAGCTCAATTTAATGTACTTTTTGGATTATCACAGCAGCTCCCAAAGCCTCACAACTGGCAATTTATAGGCTTAATTTAATGACAGGCATCATATGAGATCAGATTTTTTTAACCCTGGGGCAAAAGAATAGCTTACTGAATTGGCTGCTCCAGGCCAAATCACACCAATTTTAGCCTCTGTGCAATCTTTTTCAATCAATGTATCTTTTCAAAATGCAAGTTACATGGCAATTTCCTGAGCAAGTGTTTTTAAAGTAATTGCCCCTTGTGACTGGGATGTCCACAACAACGTCTGAAAAGACACAGAGCCACCGCGGTGGTGCCGAAAGTAAATGTGGACTCTGCCATTTGCCAGGTGTTCTTTGGGAGTCAACTGCTTGGTGGTGTAAAGTCCAGTTACTCTATGGACAATTTATCACTGATGTACCTGAGTACTGGAAAGGTTTAATCAAGTGCATTTTCAAATCTAGTTCATCTTTTGTAATGAGTGAAATTCCACCCAGAGGTTACGCAAACAGGAAGCAGTTCTTATCAGTGGCCCCGCTTTGTTTGAAAGACAGCTTAAAAGAATTTTTGTAGACATAAAGATCAAGAAGTGGATAAAAGGCTACAAGGAAGTCCCGAGAGAAGGGCTAGTTCCCAAAACAATTTTATTTTTTCTTTTCACAGACAAGCTTGTGAATTCAGGTTTTGAAGGTCCTTAGATGTAGGAAGCAAAATAATATGGTGAGCGGAAGTATTTACATAGGAAGATTTCAAGGTAGAGAGAATAACGACTAAAGAAACAAAAGCTATTTTACACGCAAAGAGAGCGGCGCCCAACAAACCAACCTGCTAACATGACTGTATTTCCTCAGCCTCTGGGCAGCTGAGGAAACTCGAGAAACACGAAGGACCACCAAGGACCACCGGTGACAGCAGCGCTTTATCGGTAGCGGGTGTAACGGCGCGGCCGCCGGCGGACGGCGGACAGCCGCTTCCCGCGCACGGCGGCAGGTGGCGGCCATGTTCCACGTAAGGCCGGGAGCCGCTGTGCCGGGGAAAATACTCCTCAGCTGCACCTGGGGTTGGCTTTTTCCTAAACCAAAATCACCCACATGCATAAAAACAAAAATATATAGTGAAAGTTTCTCAGTATGTAAAAGGAGGTCCCAGACGACTGGAGGCTTGCCAAT
>NW_010355810.1:0-2062 GCF_000700745.2 Antrostomus carolinensis | reverse complement strand
AAAAAAAAAAAAAGTAAGCTTCTGATTTTAAAGACACCATGGCACATAATTAATTTTAATCCATAACTCGGTCTTATTTATTGGTGCATCTGTATAGGCAGAATGTTACATGTCACAAGCAATGGGCTGCTTCTCCCATTTTCACTTTAGAAAGTGGCAAGGAATTTGAGCAGGGCTGATACTGAAAAGCTTTTTTCCGTGTCAGAAGAAGGCAGAAAAGCAACTTGAAACCCAAAATTAATTTGGGGTGTTTTTTCAATATACCTAAATTTGAATTATTAGCTTCCTGTTGACTAGTTACTATAATGAATGCAATTAATTAGCAAGTTTTTATACTAGTACATTTGCATACTTACTGTAGTGAATATGCTGAAAAGAACCCATTAATTGACGTTGCTCATAGCAGGAGTGTTCACCAATCAGGAAAAAGACAATCAAGAATAAAATTATACCTGACAGATTCTGCTCAACCTTTTTGTTAATATCTTGGAATAAAATGTTGCTGATTGGCAATGAGAAATCTTGTTGACTTATATTGTGAAAAGAAAAAAAAAATAAAATCCAACCACGAATAAATCTAATTAATGTGAAAGAAAAAATGCAGGTAAACATTGGTTAAACAATTTCCATTTCCTATTGTATAGCTCTACATTAATATGATTGAGAATTATGTAAAAAAGGACAAACTTTCACCTTTCCATTTCAAACAAACGAAGCAGAAAGCACAGCAAACACCCACCTTTTTTTCTTGATAGATGATGACAAAACGTTGTCCTGAATTGCCTTACATTTTGAAGAACGTTCCAACTTGTAAATTCCATTTTTATTAACAGTTGTTCTGTTAGAAAGGGTGGGGTGGGGGGGGAGAAGAAGCAAACTTTAAAAAAGAGAACATATTCTGAAAATGCTGTCACATTTACTTTGCTATGACAATAAGATTAATAATTGTTGCTTTAGCTGAAAACATTACCAAAGAAATCTTTTTGACTTCTGTTGTGAAGCTCTTGTATAAAAGGGTTGTTTGCTGCTAGTGACTATAAAATACTTGATTCTTTAAAGTAACCCTATTTCATAGTCTAAATTATTTCCTGCTTTAACTATAATCAGAAAATGTAATTAAAAAAAGTAAATTAAATGGGAAGCCTCTTGAACATTATGTTTTGAAGACATTTAAAATATTAATCAGTAAAATATTTAGCAGATGTGATTTCCTAAAGTTGTTGATGAAATGCAACATTCCAAGCCAATATAATATAGACAGGAAACACCATAGGTGAAGTGTACCTTTGTACTTGGACTTTCATTTATTGACTCAAGCTTAATACTTCCTCCCTTGTTTATTCTTTATTTACACAGTGAGAAGCAAGTGCCAGACAGTGATCTGTAATGCCTGTTTCACCAGACTCCTGTGTGGTCCTCTTGCTCTGGCAGTCCCAGTAGAAGATTGCGCTGTAAATTAGTAACTGACTGAGATGCCAAAGTCGTATTCTATTGCCTCCATTCACATTGTATCTAGGTTTAACATCATACCATCACCCTCTTCCATCATCATCCTTCTTCTGTGCATATTGTAATTTATCACAAAGTTTTTTTCGTCCAGTATTTTTATTTTCTTTGCTCCTCACCATCTTCCCCTCTCCTTCCCCATTTCCTTTGGGTTCTTTCCACTGATTCACTACTTAAGGAGCACTTGGACACTGCAACTTATTTGTCCAAACAGGACTAGAGATACAGAAGACATACATGCTGTGTCATTCACTCCTGAGTGTGAGCTGCAGCAGTGAACAGAACCTCTGCTGTTCTTAGAAATACAGAACAACCAAGCCATCTCATACACCAGGAGAAGGGTCTTCCTGCTATGTACAAGTGCTCTGCTTCTGAACCATCAATCCTTTTACCAACAAGGACCAAAACTCCATTGCCTTCACCTGTTAAAATAGAGACCACTTATCAACAAGATTTCTAACAAGCTGATTTTGAAGCTCTTACTTGGGAAAGATGCCCTTTCAAGTCACAGAATCACAGAGAGGTTGAGGTTGGAAGGCACCTCTGGAGGTCACCT
>NW_010355809.1:0-2311 GCF_000700745.2 Antrostomus carolinensis | reverse complement strand
TGTGTGTGTGTGTGTCAGGTTTAAGAGGAGTTCTTGCAGTCCCAAGGAGAAGTGATAAACTTCTAAAAGAAGAAAAGAAATCAGATATTGCACCTGTGCTGCTTAGAAGAAGGGTGCAGGAGTGAGACAGGCTCCATATTCACTGGTACTTTGTAATGCTAATGAGACTTCTTTGGCTGAAGAGAAATCAAAACTAGAAAAGAGAAGTTCTGTAGGAATCCGTTCTTCTACCTGTGACACTGGTGAAAATCAGGAGCTACTCCACTGAAGGAAGGTGGTTCTCACCAAAATAAACCAATTAATTGACCAGAAAGTCTCAAGTTTGAATCTGAGGCCATGGGCTGCTCAATTGTATTTCTGTGGGAGGGCATAAAAAGCTGCGAGAGCTGAGATTTTATGAAAGCAGAAAATTTACTTTATATCCTTAAGCTGATGACTTACTACTTGTAAAAACCTTCTAAGTTTTTTGCAATGACCATTCCCAGCATTCTGGAATTCAATTAATCAGAATATTTTTGGGCACATCCAGTTAAGGTATTTGTTTCTATGGACGGGGTATACACACCTCTACTTTTTCCGTAGATAAACATAAGAAGAATGGGCAAAAGCATCTGAGAGATTTCATTAATACAAAAGAAGCTGAAAGCAGATGATACATGTTTTCTCTCCACCACCTGTGCTAGAAGAGCTTAATTTGGAGTTATGCCTCTTTAGGATTTAGTCTTAAAAACACCTATTTGCTTTGCCTAAGAGTTAAAGCCAGACTTTAAGCCAGACTGTAAACAAAAATCACAAATAAATCAAAAGATAATTTTGAATGTAAGTGCTGGATACTTTTCCTGTTGCACACTATAAAATGTTTCCTAGATGATGCAGCTGGGTTTAATGTCAGCTGTTAACCTCTACTCTGTGTCTGTTTGAAACCCAGTGACTGTGTTTTCATGGAGTGATCTCACCATAATACCCTTCTAGGCCTCAGATCCCCTCTCTAGTTCTCAAATCCCTCTTTGCTCTCCACTTTCATTTTAAAGCTTGTTTCCTGCTTTCTGTTCATACCTGTGCAGCCTCAGCAGCTTAGACCTCACACCTATTTTGGCTTCTGGACTGTAGGTAGAAACCCAAATGCTGTTTGCAGTCAACCTGTTGGTTGACTGCTGATGTCCTGAGCTGGGCTCTTTCCTTTACAGAGGACCATAAATGCTTCCAAATTAAATGTGCAAGGCACCACTTACACACACATTTTGTGAAGGTCGTGATCCTTGGTGTGATGCCACCTTCCTGTAATGCAGTACACAGCACGTGGCTTGGATAGCTGACAAGTAACAGGTTGCTCTGTCTAGAGGTATTCATAAATGCAAAAGTTTAATCTCCTGGTTTCCTTTGTCCAAGGAGGTGGTACGAGTTATCAGAAGGATACATCTTCCCAAGTCTGTAGCTCTTTAGATACCTAGAAAAAAGAATGTCTTCTCACATGCACCTTGGTGTTCTTCCAATGTCTGCAGGTTAGCATAATCCTTATGATAAAAGACTCCAGGAGAATAGACTGTTTTCACCTTGATCATGCTGCAGCTGCTACAGGGGAAGTGCAAAAGGAGGTGTCCAGGTCCTAAGTAACTTATATATTGTGTAAATGAAAGGCATGTCTCTATGAGGTTTAGGGGTGCCAGCATGGTGCCACCTTGGAGTAGTCTGTGAGCAGGCAGGGTGGGCAGGTCCTTGTCAGTGGCTCTGCAGTCCCCCAGGAAGGAGGAGACATGTTTGTCACATCTCCAGGTGACTGCATACACAATGCAGGCAGAAGAAGAGCTTTGTTGATGTAAATCAATACATTGTTTATGTTGCTCGTCGCAATGTCTTTCTAACTTTGAAGCATAAAATGAGAAGAACAAATGCAGTGTCCCTGGAGAAACAAGTGTCTTTTAGGTGTACGAATAAGGCAGTTATTTACAAATCCCTCCCTGGCAGGGGGGAGGGAGAAAGTGCTAGGCACAGTAGAGGCAGCATGTTAAGCAAATGTTTAAGCTTTGTCTCTAAGATACATTCTGCCCTTTCTAAAATCAGTATGCTTGTACCTTAGAGAGAGAAAAAAATATCAACGTGTGAATACTTACAGGAGCGACACAACATGAAATTAAATTCTAGGTTAGGTGCTTGCTCATTTCTTCAGACTTCTGAGTTTCACAAATGCCTCTCCCCTGCATAGTTTGGACCATGGAAGATGTTTCCATGGTGACAAATAGATGTTATGTTTATTTACTGGGCAGCAGGGAATGACAATGTCAGCAAATGACATTTCTGTTCCTTTTATTTT
>NW_010355808.1:0-2293 GCF_000700745.2 Antrostomus carolinensis | reverse complement strand
TTTTTTTGGTACTCTGCAGAAATAAAATAAGTGAGAGTTTCATGTGCTCAGCAAATTCTCCACATCTTTTGAGATTAAACCTAATTTTCAGTCTTCCTGGCATTTTATTCAGGACTCAGTCTCAGTAAGCTATTGAAGCTGCTGTTACTGAAAACCACAGAAACTCTGTAACACTGTTTAGAGTTAACCACATCCCATTCACCCAGTGAGAGCTCTTTGTTTTCCATCATCTGTCACCAGGAAGGTTACCCCCAGTGCCCACGGACAGGAGCAACCAGAACCCCACCGGCTGCACCGGAGCTCAGTCCTGCAGTGGCTGCTTGCACCACACCGCCTGCACTACACCGCTCCCACCCACCTTCTTGGGGACACCAGCCCTCAAGATGCTGCAAAACCAGGGCCTTGGGCAGAAGACAGCAGAGTGGATTTTGCCTGAATCGGGAATGATGGCATTGCAGCCAAAGAGCTTTGGGAGAGTAAAATTGAAGAACAAGGACTTGTAATCTCATTATGCCCCCATCCTCACTTCCCCACCCTCTGATGAAATTTAATTTGATAAAATAATGTAGGCAATAATCGCCAAGCCACCTGGGGAATAACTGAGTGCATGTAAAATGAGGGATTCAAAGCAGCATGTAACAATCTTAATGCAACATGTTTCCCTTTAAATCATTGTTTGAGTCTTAACTCCTGGAGCAACCTCAATATATGCTGTCTGTCTCCTCAGAAGTGCCCTCTGGCAGGGGGAACAGGCTCTGTGTGCAGTGTCTTTGTCTAATTGCAGTTTGGCAGAGCACAGTGAGCAGAAAATAGAGAAAATGAACTACTTAATTCCATGGTCAAAACTTTTCTATGGCTGGAAAGTGGAGGAGAGTTGACACCTTCCTGCTTTGCTGAACTGTCCTGCGTAGGATGTGAAACACTGCCTTCCCGGCGACTCTAAGCAAGCGTTAAGGGGCAGGTTTCAGTTAGCTGCTCACATTTGTGCACATTCACCGGTAATGGTTAATATGACTATAATTATTCCATGGATATACTCGGTTGGCTTTCCCACACAGGCTATTTGTTGCTATATAGAGATTGGGGAGAGGCAGGAAAGTACTACAGGACACAGGTACTTTTTGCTGACTAGTTAGAAGTATTTCTTACAAGCTGAAGTTTTGCATGTATGTCCTTGGACAATACTTAACAAGGTTTTTCTATACCTTTGTATTTAAAGTGCTTTCAACTTGAGAAGACCAACACATTCAAAATCATCATGCAGAGTATCCCACCTTACATCTCATGACACAAGCCTGTGTTTGTGTGTCTGACATCTCAACTACACCATCAGCTTTTGTCTTTCTTTATGACTTACCTCTGTGAGAGGCTAAAGCAGCTGGGAAAGGTGGCTGTCCCTCTAAACTGTGCTCCACGATGGGATGTAAAGAAAGGCACAGTCTCTTTTAGGAGGTTATGGATGCTGCTGCTCAGGGGAGGCAAGGGAAGGCTTCAGACAATGAAAATCTGCCTTGCTCAGGTAAAGTGCCTGGGCTCTGTAATAAAATAAAAACTGTGTCCTAAGGCAAGGTTTTGCAGTGGGTACAGTTTAACAAACATGCTTAATATTGCAGAAAAATGTGGGATGATGCTCATTTCTATAGAGATGATAAAAAATAACCTTTTCTTTGTCTCTCAGTCACAAGGACATGCAGGCAGATGAGCTGGACTCTGGTTTCAAAAAGCATCTGCCCATCATTTCTAAATCAGCAGGAGCACTCTTGAAAAACTTATTTTTCACATAAAACCAGCTTTATTTTTCACAATTTCCTATACATTGGCTGTGCTAAATCAGAGCCAGCAAATGACAGTTGCATCAGAAGCATCCTCACAAGGTTGAAAGGTGTGGGAAGGTACCCAGCACAGTAGTACCGCAATCCCAAGTCTTGCAGCAGCACTCTGCTCTGCGGCAGAGCCTGGAAGTTCGCTGAGGAGAGGAGGAAGGGGGAGTGCAGTCCAGAGGGGGAAAGATGGATTATCTTGTAGCTGACCCATTCTTTGTTCATCTCTGTGACACCACATCCTTTGCCACAGGAGTCATAAAATTTCCTACCAGTAGCTATTTTGACAGTGGCAACATAAAGCTCAGAAGGAAATGAAGAACCAGAAGTGTCAAAATAATGTAGCATACTGTGTTTGTGCTAATGTTGTAATATTGTGGATTATCAGTAGTCACACCAATATAAAAGAAAAGTAAAACTAAAAGGTTGGGGGGTTTTTTGGAGGATCAGATTTTTTTTTTTTTTTTTTTTTT
>NW_010355807.1:0-2313 GCF_000700745.2 Antrostomus carolinensis | reverse complement strand
TTTTTGCTGGCATGACAGAGGTGTATTTGAAGCATCATCACGCTTCCAGACTGAAATTTGTTGGGGAGACAATACAAGAGTGGCTACCCTTCTGGTTAAGCCAGGTTGTGTTTTCAGAGCAGCATGAGCCTGGTGTCCTGCCTGCTGGCCCAGACAGGATGTCAAGAAAGATCCTTGCATCTATGAACCTGGTTGAAAACTCTTAACATGTATTTTGCCTTGACAGATGCCAAATTTACCTGCAAGGGTATCCACATGTACGCCTGCCCATCATTATGTAGACATGACTTATGGGGTGACTTTGCTAGTCAAGACAACATTTTCACAGCATGGTTCAAAGCAATTTCTAAATTGGCTAACAAAAGAATTTCAACAGGTTTTTGCAACCACTGCTTCCTGGACCGTATTTCATTTGCTACAAGAGGACAGCGAAGCTATTTCACTCTTGCATATAGCAAACATAAGAAGGTGTACGTCACACCTGTGCCCCAATTGTGTGAGTATGGAGGCACCTGCCTCCATCCTGCATGAAGCCATCAAACACATTGGCACATACTCCCTGCACATGATCCTCGGTAAGCAAAGGCCAAACTAGCACATCAGCTAATGGGTATCTTTCAAATGCAAATTTTGCACATCTGCAGGCAAAACAGTACTTGAACACATACCTGTAAACTTGAAGGGAAGTAAGAGTCTCACTTGCACTGTGCTTAAGTCTCTTTGCATGTCATGACTGAATACTAAATGACCCAGAGTTTTGACACGTATCTACATATGTCCTCTCCATATGGTCACTACACTGAGAACCACTGTTTTCAGGATTTTCAGTCTCTATTGGTTTATTATAAACAGAAGCGGAAGATGTTCTAGGAGAGACAGATTAAAACAACAGGTTCATCAGTGACTCCCCAGTGTCACTGGCTTGCATGGCAGGTCCTTTCCTCCAGTCTGTCTCTCAAGCAAATTTTTAGTGGTTTTCTTCTGGTCCCATCAAACAAAGGAAAGTCTACTTCCTCCCCCCAGGATTCGCCAGTCTCCGATTCCTGCTTTTCCCCCTTCATGTCTGTACCCTTTTGCAGACCTGTGGCATGTGCACTGCTGCTCTCAGAGTGGCACCATCCAGACAGATGGTGCCACCTGCCCCAGGGAACTTGCAAGAAAGCCATCAGAGAACATACAATTGCAAGCACCTAGAATGGCCACTGCGTTGCTGGAAGTGATAACAAGTAGGAAATGGAAATATTTCATTTGAGATAACCGCAAAATTTCACTTAGTACCAGTGCTTCCTTGTAGAAGAAAGAACTTACAGTACTGTCACAGGGAAGGTATTTAAATCTGAGTGCCCCGACATCCCTCTCCCGCATCTTTTCAAAGTGCTTTGAGCAAAGTAAGGATGGAAAGGTTTCATTCCCCAGACAGCTGCCTGCACTCTGTCCTCAGGAAAGAGGATGCATCTTACGAGTGTGGTACTACAAATTGACTTAACATTTTATTTTCTTCAAAGGGTTATCTATGTGTCTCTCCTAATGATTCATCAACAGTAACCTAATGCAAAAGACAAAAACACTTAATTAGCAAAAGACTGTAATCCTGTTTTGGTAAAACATGACTCAGATCTAGAAAACTTTACTGAAGAAACAGACACGTTGGTAAGCAGATATATGGCTCCCTGAATTTTTCTGGTGGGAACACTTAAAAAAGACATATTGGAAATTTATTTCCTTCTAGTAGAGTAGACTGTAACCTAACCATGTGGTTTTCACCCAAAAGATAGCATCTAATCCAAGTGGAAGATGATTGCATTTTTCCTTTATTCTTTGCAAGTTCAGATGTACTTCAGAAGAGAAATTGAGAGGATCTGAACTACAACATTGGGCACTACCATGTGTGGAAAAGAATTCTGACCACCATTCAAACAGCAGAGAATAAAATAAGAATATTGAGTCACCAACACATATAAGACCATTTGACTTGATATTCTTTATTCTGCTTGCAAAATTCAAAATGGTGTCAATCCTCAGGGGAGCTGAGGACTGAGAATGGATTTGCTGAGGAATGGTACATGATCAACCAGCAGTAAGCAAACTAGAAGGCTTCACTTTAACCAGGTGTTTTTTTGAAACACCCAGTTCTGCTGACAAACCAGAAGATGGCACATTACACTGCTAACACGATAGTCCTGATACAAATCTTGCGTGTTTCTTCTGTTCTGATGGGTTAGTATATGATTTGGTACAACCTGGATGTTGAGATTTGGAAATCAGACTTGAAAATTAAAGTGAGGATGGATCAGCCCCAAATTGGAGGGGGGG
>NW_010355806.1:0-2322 GCF_000700745.2 Antrostomus carolinensis | reverse complement strand
AAAAAAAAAAAAAAAAAAAAAATCAGTGCTAAAGGACTAGAAGGTTTCAGAACTACTGCTTTAGTGTCCAATTGCTATTTATAGACATTGCTGTTTTCTTTGTATGTTAACATTTGGGCAGTGTGAAAAAAACAAGCCAAACTGGAAAGAACAAAAGTGGGACCTGAAGGCTATTCATTTAATTCACTGCACTCATATCCAATCTGAACTTGACAAAGCTTGAATAGGTTACTGCAAGTTTATCCGTTCTGCATAAGGCCCCTAAATTAAAAGCATGTCTTAATGTTTTAGCACTCTGCACTCTGCAGTTAAAGCCTCAGCCTCAGCCAGATTCCAAATCAGATAAAAGCCCAAGCCTCAATATTATTGATCTCATGATCAGCTATAAACTCTACCACTAAAGCATATGATTTGTGTGCATCTTACCTAGCCAATTGATAGGATTTGTAAGTCTGTAGTTATAAGAGACAGGAACATATTTAGCTAATTTTTCAGGGTTTAGACCCATGAAAACTTCTTCAAAATTTTAATGACATAAAAGGTCATATATACATATTGATCAGCATAGAAGTACAAAGAAAATCACATAATATTTCCATAGATAGCAATAGGTTAATTTCTCTCTTAAATATCCCCTTTTTATATTATGTGATGAATATATAGCTGGATATGAAAGTATAAAAGAATCATTTTCATGTAACTGATTTTTAATAAACAGGGCAGCATCCTTGAGCTCATCTTTGATATTCTTTATAATGAGTTTTTCTGAGTATTGGCCAAATTATCTATCATCAGTGGTTATTAAAATAAAAGACCAATTTCTTTAATTGCTGCAAATTGCAGTGTTGCATACATAACTGCTGTGAATTACTCATCATCCCAGTCTTGTCTTGCCTCTATGAACAATCCTAATGACATCTCTATGGGAGGCCAGGTAACAGAGATAAAAATCTATTCAACAGGAGCCTAATTCAACACTGTTTAACTATTCCCTGTGATCCCTACTAGGTATGACTATCAAAATGAAGCAGCCCATTCAGCAATCTTTATTTCAAAGTGATTTTGTGAGTAGCAATAACTTTCTTTGCTATTTTGGAAGGTATCCTTTTAATTCCAGTATTATTTTCTTAAGTAGTAAACCATAAACATACCTCCATCTGTGAGGCTTTCTGGTCTGGCATCCTGAATGCCTTGAAGTAAACTCCTCAGGGAAGTCAAGGTGACCTTTCAAGGTTGTACATTTGAGGATCAGGCGTAATCCTGCAGGCCAAATTAAGATTATTTATGTAAAAACACAGCTGTCTTGATAAAGGAAGCCATGTAGTTTTGTCAGACCACAACATTTAGCAGTATGCTTGAGATCTCTCATCCTGTTGCTTCAACCCTATCACCCTAGGAAAGAAAAGAAAACAAATATAAAAGAATGGAATTCAACATCAGCAAAATAAACAAACACCTTTTGCATAGCAAGGCTCTTAACAGAGCTGCCAAGCTACATAGATGTAAAACCTTCCATTCTTGCACTGGAAACAGAGGTAAAAATACTCTACTAGCTATCTTTGCAAAAAGATGAAAAGCTTCTGAGCCTAGGGAGGAATTTCGTGGTTCTTTCTTTGTTTTCTATAACCAGTTTAACCACTTCTTTTCTGTGAGAACGTGCAAGTCCTGGCATTGATTTAATGCTGCCATATAGAAATTGTTAGCATCCAAAGGGTTGTTTTTATTTTTTATTCACAATAACACTTTTTCTCTTTCAATACACTAGAGCCAATAATGAAATATTAAAATTACTCCCTAATAGGTATTTTGCTATTTTAGTACCAAAACATCCCTTAACATTGTCCTTTGGTTATCCTATTTAAACCACTTGAAACGTGCTTAATTCACCATATACCAATATATACTCCAAAAGTCCAAGTTTAAAGCTAATAACTAAAAGTCCAGTTACAGTCAGAAGATTCAGTCATTTTCTGTTAACCCAGCACCTACGTGTTTACAACACCCTGGTAGCATCTATCGATATTTTGATAATGTACAGCAATTTACCTCTAGCAATTTCAGCTAAAAACTGGAAAGCAATGTTTTGGAATTGGTGTGGTGGGAGGGGAGATAGAAAGTCAGAAGATTAACAGTTTTATACAAAAGTGTTTTTGATTTAAATATTAATATATTTATGCTGATTCCAACATTTAAACACAAACATGGTTCAAAGTCATCACAGGTAGAGCTCTAAGAAGTAATTTCCCTTCCATTTCTTGAAGCTATATCATTGGATAAGCAAGGAACTTCTAGAGAAGCTCAGTCAGAAGAAGGAAGTCCACA
>NW_010355805.1:0-2289 GCF_000700745.2 Antrostomus carolinensis | reverse complement strand
TTTTTTTTTTGCTGTGGTTCAAAGCACCATAAAGCAGGTGCAGAGGCGGTAGCATAGCAACCACAAAAAATTAAGTTTAAACACTGAGAAAATGAGCTTTTTTGCTTTCTAATAGCACAGCTTTCATGTTCATATCTTCTTGCTGGATTTGAAACACGTGTTTTATTTAAGCTGACTTTGTTTTCTCCATTCTTTCAATACAGAAAGCTGTGTGGCAGTCATGAATTACAATTAAGTGAGCCTTTTTTTCTGTGAATATTCTCTGGTCATCAGCAAATGGCGAGTATATTTTTTGAGTGGTGAGGAATTAATTTATTTTTTAAATTAGCACTTCCTTGAAATGGAAGTGGTCTTTTGGTATGGAACACAATTGGTTCCCACAACAGGCACGAGAATAAAACTACTTTTGTCTGCTGACTCTGCAAAATTTTAGTGAGCACATCAAATAAATCCAAGCAATAACCACTGTGATTTAAAAAAACTTCTTTAAGGTTATGTACCCTGTCTACACAATAATGTGAACTCTGTCTGGACAGCTGAGGGACTGAGTTGAGTGTTTTGGCATGTCATTGAGTTTTCCTGTTTGCCTGAGCTGCGTTTAAGGCTGTAACTCATCTTGGATTTGCATCTTTGTTTTGCAAGTTCTTCATGTCTGGAAAAGTGAATGTGAAATGCTGACTTAAATAGCATCTCCTGCTAGTGGTATTTTGTCTGTGTGGCTGTGTAGCCATTGACACAAATGATCTTTGAATCATAGGAAGTATACCACACCAGGTACACCCCCACACTGTGATTCATCCTAAAATGAAACTATTCCTACCTAACTGGAATCTCACTATCCCCACACTTGCAGTTTATGGCAAGTAATCTTTTGGTCAGGTTTATCTGTATTTTCACCCATTCTCCCTTCTGAGCTGGCAGCCTCCCAAACATACACTATAAGGCTTGTAAACCTATACTAGAACAAAATAGTTCCAAATATGCCATTGCAGGTTTTGCAATTGTGTTGGCTTGTTGCCAACACATTTAAATTTTTCCGATGTATCTGTGTTCAAATTATGTGATTTTCAGCCGCCTCTGTGCTCCTCATTAATTTGGCAATGCTTGAGGTGGAAGAGATGTGTTCATGGAAGCTGCATCTCTTTCAGACATCTTGCAGTACCTATGAAAGGCAAGGATTAGGATAAAAAGGCAGGAAATGACTGAATACATCTCCTGGTTGTTAACATGATGGGTTCATTTGTCTATGACCTGGAGGGCTTCCAACCACCAGAGTTTTGGATGAGAGGTTGAAGAGCTGACAGCTTGCCGTACTTGACCCTAAGCAATTTCCGTACCACCTGCAGGGTTCCAGCTGGGGCAAAGGGTGCTCAGGCCCCCCCTGAGTGCAATCACACCCCAATGTCCACTGTGCCATCTGGGCCAGAGCTGCAACACAATGGCAGGGGGACGGGTGTTTTTCTTCTTCTGGCATGGCCACAAGACAGGACAAATGCCCTCAAATGAGTTTTCACCTCTAGACTTGTGCAGAATGAAAAGAATTCCCTATTCTTATACCATAAATACAAATATTACACTTTCTTTCCAATTTTTCCGGTCCTGATTTTCCATGGAAAGCAAGTCAAAATGAGAAGTTCTTAAAGAGATTTTTACCTGATCACCCATCATTGCAAAGTGAAAATCTGCTATGACTTAAAAACAAACAAACAAACAAACAAAGAAGCACACACAAAAAACCCCACCAAAACCCCACCAAACACAAAACATAACTTCAGTGAATCTTTTGCATGACTAAACTTCTAGGATGCACTGTACTATGTAGTTTCCCATTAGTAACCCAATGTCTTTTTAAGTTTTCCTCTTCCATCTATAATTCTGTTGGCAGCAATTTCAGTTGTTGTAGCAGTATTGCTGTAATACTTCACACCAAGCTATGCAAAGCCTTTAAAACTATGGAGCTTTACAAACCTAAAATTCTTATGTCCACGTTACATTGGGATTATCCAAAGCCCAGAGGTTATGCAAATTGGCTATAGTTATGCAGAGCAGAGCTCTGAAGAAAGCAGTAATATCCTTACTCCTCACCTCATTCATATCCAGTGGAAGATAGATCCACTGCCATAGTTAGTGCTCTTGTTTATGACTTATATAATTTGTCAATACATGCTATTGACAAATATTCATTTTCCATATATGTTTTATATTGGAATGTCATTACTGATGACTTACTAGCAGTAAAATAACAACAATAAAAAGAACAACAGTGTTGGAGAATTATTGATTATTGAA
>NW_010355804.1:0-2278 GCF_000700745.2 Antrostomus carolinensis | reverse complement strand
AAAAAAAAAAAAAAATCAGTCAGAGTCAATGCTGAAAATAAAACCGATTCTTTTAGGTCTTCTGACATGTCACGGATCTTCATAAGACAGGCCATGAAGTCTTCAGAAACAGAATAGTCTGATTTAATCTAGAGGGCCTTAGATACCCAATTCATGTACTTGTTTCAGATCCTGCACAAACTGTAGAAAAATTGATCATCTGTCTCATTTCACTTTAGATGTTTATTGTGAACTGTATGTGGCTTCATGAATTTGCAAATTCATTTAGTTGTCCACTTCTGTGAGGCATGAAAAACACATTTATTTCCTCTTCCACATTATTTTGGGGCTTATCTTCAGAAGCCTTAGCAGGGCATTACATGGACTGATGAATTACAGCTTCTGATGTGTACGAATTTCTCTGAAACTTAAACTTTGCAATCTCTGGCCTTCTGTACTCACTGAGAAGGGACATTGCTGATGCATTTCATAGCTGTGGTTTCTATAGTGTTCTGGGGAAGAGAGAAAACATATAGAGAATGGATAATTTGCATGTTATATTAGAATTAAAAAATGAGAAGTAAGAAGAAATGAAAGTAGATTCTGGATCAAACTTTTGTCATGTAATTGCCAGCAGTCAGGGCTGAGGACTCATGAGGGTCAGCTGTGATGGGAACAGCAGCATTTGTCTCATGCTGCAGTGGCTCACAAGGACACTCTGCCCAACACCGTGAGCGTTGTCCTTCTCAGCTCCTCTGTAATGGGTGTTCCCAGTCACATCTCAGATTGTACAGTGGGGCAGTTTATATTTTATTCAGACATAGCAATAAACATAGTAATAAAAACATTTAGGAGCAATTAATTCCAATACATTAATGTATGTGTGTGGGTGATAACCACATATTTTCCTCTGTGAATAATAATTCCAGCTTCGTTTTTGCTTTCATCTTTTTTACTGCAGTGTTACATTTTCTGCTTATCAGGAATGTAAATTTTTCCTGGCTGAATTTAATATAGGATAATGATAATTTCAGATATGACTGGTTGCTTTTCATACCATCATGTAGTCCAGTTTGGATGTCTACATAAAAGTTAGGCTTCCATTTGCACCCTGAGTGTGTTAATCTTCCCTTTCTTTCATCTGCTTTAGCAAATTACCAGTGTAGTTTATTCATCTTTCCTGACTGCCTCTTGCTTTCCAACCCATGCTATGTTGCCTGGAAATGCACAAGGTTGTTTGGAAGTGATTGCAGCAGCCAGTTGAGCTGCTTATTAGCACTTAGTTAGGAGCAGAGCAGATGTGCAAAAGCAGGAGAGCAGGGGGAGAACAATTAATTACATTTTATTTCACAATTATGAAACAATAGCATAAACAAAAAAATGTGGGAACTTGAGAGGATTTTATTTAGATTTGGTAATACAAATCAGGCAGGAGATGTTGCACTGAACAAGTGAAAAAATTGATTTATTTTAATGAATTACAAAAATTCAAATTTGTACTTAGCTTAACAAGGAAATACATGTGTAGAGGCTGTTCTCTGTGCTGTTACTGGCTTTGCAGCATACCCACTTAGGAATGAGATTATTGCCCTGCTGTTTGCACACCTTTCATTAGGGTATCTCTTAATTAAATAACTATCATAGGTGTGCTGTGCTTGTAGGTAGAGGAATCTCACCTTTTAGCAGAACTTAAGCTTTTGCATATTATCCTTCATTCCTGAGGGAAAATAGTGAGATTTAAATATTTTAATACAGTCTTGGTAATACGGGCCTTTGTGACCAGATGGCCCAGGCTACAACTGTTGACTGTTATTGATGTGTTTTGTTTAGCTCTTGCTGATATAGCACAGGGATATGATATTCAATTTTTAGTCTCTCTCCATATGTTACTTTTCCGGTTTATTTGTCCACATCAAGTCAAATGAAGTACAAAACAATGGGATACAGGATTATCTGGTAATTATAGTGATAGGTTATTCGTCACTATGCCATGGAAACGTTTTCGAAGACTAACTTAAGAGTAGTGGTCCTGTGCATCTATTTGGTGACAATCTCCAGACACAATTTAATTGTGGTGACAAACTGCATGATAATCCTTACACTAATGCAAAGCTCAAAGTGAAGGAAAGTGATTATGAAGATCATCAACCAGTTCCAGCTCTTCTTCCAGACATTAGGAGAGAAGGACATCTGCAAAGTGAGGGTGTTTTAATATAGGCTAAAAGGATTTCCTATGGTTTTTATTGATGGACATATGGTGAATCTGTGATTTTTATTTTTATTTTTTTTTTTATTTTTA
>NW_010355803.1:0-2305 GCF_000700745.2 Antrostomus carolinensis | reverse complement strand
ACTGTTTATAACAGCTTTGTGTACTGGGTGTAAATGGCTACTGGTTTTGGTAAAAGGGAAAATAGCTACATTTAAGTGGTAGATACATTTAAAAATGATGAAAATTAGCATTTTAACTGAAGTTTTGAGAAAATCCAAGCAAATTAGGACATTCACTTTGTTTACAGTAGGGGGATGGTAGGAAATACCTTCAGATCCATAGTAGCTCATGCGTATTTTCAGAGTTCCTGTCTTCCCTACTTACCCCCCAAAAGAAAACTGGAAAAAGTGGCATTTATTTTTAAAATAATCTCTTTAGATAGCTATCATAACTACTCCATTCCTGACTGACATATAAGAGAACAGATGCGTGTAGATGTGAAGCAACAAAGCTAATTAACCTCAGACCTAGAATTAGAATCAAATTTATCTCGCAACTTGTCCACAGAGCCTAGCAACCCATTTTTAATGGAAACTAAAAGCTAGCATGAGCTGTACTTCAGTACTGAGTAACAGCTAGAAAATTCTTTACCTATAGGTGCAAAAACATGAAAGACAAGACATCAAGAGGAAGGAAAACAAATTACTCTAAACTAAAAGTATTGTTACAATGAAAGGTTATCACTAAATTATTCCAGGTAACTGCAACAGTCAACAGACAAAGCAATTTTACAGAGTTCTCCACTACATGGTAACAAACAGTGCACATCACTCTTCCCATTTGAAGCTACAATTCCTGTAACTGGACAAGTTCCCATCTTAACAAAAAAATCTTGAAAAAGTTTGAAATTAAAATTCATACAAGCCTACAAGCCTTACCTGGTGTTTTATTTAACACAAAGCCTAAGGCTATCCAAAGTCATCATTTAACATACATTTCTAATAATTGGATTATTACCTGCAAAAGGCACCGGCAACAGCTGCACAATCCAAAAATTCAGCCAAATCTGGACAATGACAATGGCCCACACAAGTGTAACAAAGTAAATATCACTGGTTTTCTTTTTTCTAAGAAAAGATCCAATCTCAGGTCTTTGTCTGCTCCCAGAAGAGGACGAAGAGGAGGAAAAAGATGATGAAGCATGTGGAGGTTGATCACGTTCTGTTGCTCCTAGAACAAACAAATGCAAACAAAGAAGTAGAAATTTTCACATTAATGAACACCAGTATTAACTTTTACTGAAGCCTCATGCTGGTGGCAAAAAGCACACACTTCCCACACACCATATATTTGAGAAAACTTTGCAGCCATGGTGGAAGAATGAACACACAAGAAAACCTGAAAAGTCACACTAAGCTGAAGAACAAAAGGCAATTTGTTATGTTGGCACATAGTGCAGCAGGTAAGCAATGAACACAACTCTGCCATCGGGCTTGTGTCTCATCAACACCAACCACTTTCCTCCCATGAAGAAAAACTGCTATAAAAACTGTATGACAATGTTCTACATGCATATCAGTCAAACAACTCATGTTCCACACATGCAGTTATAGCTGCAATGTGTCATTGAGGCCATTCCTAGCCTAAAGCATGGCAACCAGAATGTACAAAAGGCAAGACAGATTTGTCATACGTGTACAGTAGTGGTAAGAGACAAATTCCGCAGCCTCACACACTGGGTGAACACTCTTCTTTTGTTGTAGAAACCTGCACTGGTGTTCTATGAGCAAGGGGAACTATTTTTAGAGCTTATAAACACTTCCCCACCACACTAATACAATGAGGCAGATCTATTGATTCTCCCAATTGATAAGACACTGGGATGATGACAGAAACATCAGCTGGTTGACAATAGCACATTTGGTGGAACTTCAGAACATTCCCAAAGGAATTACAGCATGCAATCTGAAAAAGGAACTCTGCCAGCAGCTAAAAACAGCAGAAGCTTCATGTGGAGTGCTTCTTGGCAAATCGGTTCATGTCTCAAAGGGACGAAGGCCAGCCTTATCACATACAAACTACACTTTGGAGAAAAAGACATGAGTCAATTTTTTATAAGGGGAGAAAAAGTTACCAGTAAATAGAAGTTTTCCTAAAAAGATATATACAAAGTGGTTTTGTCATAAGAAATAGGGTCTATTGTTCCTCTGTACTTCTCAGTCTATTTTTAACAAAGCAAAAGAGTACTAATAGAAACAAATGGATCCAGCTTATGATACACTAAAGGAACACAAATTTGAAAGCAGTATATCCATAATTAAGAATTCTCCCTTAACAATTCAACTCAACACTTTTGATTTTACTGGGCACAGACTTTTTAGCAACGTCTGTAGCATAGGACATAGAGTAATGGGTTTAAATTAAAAGAGGGTAGATTCAGACTAG
>NW_010355802.1:0-2236 GCF_000700745.2 Antrostomus carolinensis | reverse complement strand
AATCTGGGACTCTGGGTTGTAATCCAAGCTCCGTAACTCTTTGCTTGGCCCACCAGACAAATTCTGTGCAAAGTACTGGAAATAATTATGAAAATGTGTTGGTGTACTTCGGATTTAACACGATCAATTGTGATTTGTTGCCAGGTAAACAGCTCCTGGCTGACAGACACAAAACTCAACGCTTTAATGCTTAGGGATAAGTCAGGTGAAACACGCTTCTGCACAATGGCAGCTGGGCTTCACAGCTCTCATACAGCCCCACTTAGAAAACAAAAGTGATTGTTTTTAGTGCTTTGCTGGTGGTCAATTTGTCACCTTAAAAATATGTTCTGGAGAGTTTTACCACAACTAGAGAATGCAACACACACACCAAAATAATGAGAATAACTGAGACCATGCACAAGCTGAGCTTTGTTCGTGTAAGCAGTGACAGCTGATGAAATTGCTGGATTTTCTGCTCATTAACGAGACATTATTGCAATCAGGGGCCTGACCTGTTCCCATTACAACTAGTGAGAACATTGCTGCTGACTAATGGAGAAGCACGGGGCCTGCAATGTTTACGTGCTGGGCCTGAGAATTTTAAGAGGAGGAAAGGCGAGGCACCCCCAGCCTCAGAACTGGATTGCTCTAGGTGGTCCTGCATCTGCACCCATGGTTATGCCAGGACTGCTGCAGGTCTCAGCTGGTGCATGGGTGGAATCCTCACCTGCTGTGGGAAGGGCACAGAAATTTTTTTTACCCCTTTTCTTTTGCCAGAACAGAAAAGCTGCTAGTGAAGAGGAATCCCTGGCAACACTTCCGCCCTACCTCCCATCCCATCACCTTCCTACTTCTTTTCCATGTCTACGTACTCCTGCCCTCAGATGGTTGGGATGGGAACAAGAGTCCTAGGGATAAGAGTCTTCAGGGGATGCCTGAGGAAAAAGAGGTCTTCCTATTTCCAAATTATCAGAAGAGGATCCAGCCAAGTTCAGGACTCGGTTCTCAGGACTAAGAAACTGAGCAAAGATCAGACACTGCATCTCCTACATCCCACCCCATGCTGTACCCACAAGACAACTCTGTTACTGCTGTAGCAGGAGCTCGTTATCCCTCACATAGACCTGCTTCTCCAAGAAACAAAGATGCAAGCTCTGTGGTTAAACTTAACTCCTCTGAATTTCAGTCAACATCACTAAGCTGTTCCCTGCAGCCTACAGATAAGAAGAGATGCTATGGAGACATCCCTGACACGTTGCGATGGCCCAATGAAAACCACTGCCAAGAGATGAAGCTGGCAGGCTAAACTTTGGCCTTTTAGCTATTAATTGTCAGCTGTTCTTTAAGATAATTCTCATCCTTTTAGATCTACCCTTTTAATGAATCACTACTGCTCCTGAAAGACAGAAAAGAGAAGGTTTGGAGGTTTTTTTTTAATAGCTTGTTTTCTTCTGACAAGCTTTTTAACTCCGTGCATTCGTACCTTTGCTTTGTTGTACGATATCTAAACTCCCACAGGTCCAGATCTCCCAATGGTACCTTGCAATCCCCAGTTTGTATAAACTCATCTAGCCACATCAATTTAGGAGAGACCTTCCCACCAGTACCTGCTGAGATCTTGTCTATAATTACCCTTCAGAAAGAGAACAACACTAGATGTGTAAGCAATTCCATAATGATATCTTTTTGGCATTTATATCTTGCTTACTTTCACCAGGCACGAGCTCCCCATCTTGACAGAGTTGGGAAAAAGTTATGTCCCATGAGGATACCAAGGGCCAAATACTCCTGACATAATTTAAAAACACAATGGAACAAAGCTGACGATTCTGTGACTCAGGCTCTCAAACCACACACTGCCTGTTCACCTGTCTGGCAAATGCAGCGTGCAAGGAGGCTGCGATAAACATACCCCGGGACTTGAAGCTTCTACAGCCAAACTTTCTTTGGTCTGCTGGTGCCTTCATTTGCATTATAAAATCATTTGAGTTTTGGAGAATTGATTTCATTAAAAGCTACCTCCAGCTCCAAGGAAGAAAGTAAAATTACTGGTGACTGAACTGCCTCACCTGTCCGCTTAGACCTATTACAGGAAAAGAAACCCAAAGATTATTTAATCTTAACGTACATTGCTTTTTAGTAACAGTTTAACAAAATCAAGCAGCATAACTATTCCAGGTCAAAGCAGCCAAGACTCCATTCTGTGCTGAAAAATCCTGCGTACAGTCAGCATCTCCCAAGCTCTCTCTTTCCC
>NW_010355801.1:0-2250 GCF_000700745.2 Antrostomus carolinensis | reverse complement strand
CCTCTCCTTAAATTTATTTTTCTTTTAATTTTGCTCTCAGGTCTGTGCTATATCTTCATACCACTAAGTGCAATACGCAATATGGGACATCTTTTGTGACACATGTAATGGTTCTTGTTACCTTACCCTCAGGTGTCTTCCTTGAAATATTATTCTGCAACTTTTTGGTCATTTTCTAAATGTTATTTCTGAACTGATGACAGTTTCAAGCAGCCCTAAGGCCCTGTTAAAAATATTGTGCTAACACACCCTATCAACTAAAACAGTACTGCTTCTTTGGAAAGGAAACTCCAAAGGATGGAGTGGAACAGTAAATTAAAGATTTATTTGACTGTATAATTGTGGTGCTGCTAAAGTCTCCTTGGTAGCTACAAAGAGTAACTATATGATTGGGCATGAGTATGACAGACCCGTGTGCTCTTGGGCTTCAACGCTGTTTTAAAACCCTTTAGGCATCGGTTTAATGTTCTCAGGCTCCTGAACCAGCTCATCATCTTAAACATACTCACCCCAAGAGCCCTGATGTCGCTTAAAATTTACACAGAGTTGTATAACAATTGGATTACATAGTGCACATAGACGTTGCACAGGTTGCTGATACAGTTACCCCTCTTGGTGGAGGTGGTACCTGTACCAAAATGAACTAGTTATCTGTATTTTCTTCACAGAGTGGTGTTTGGGGTGTGACTATCTGCTAAGCAATTTAGGGGCTTTTCTCTTCCATGCTTGTGCAACATTTTTGTAACTGGGAGATTGGTCTGATCCCCTCCCCACAAGAAGCTAGTGAGACTCCACCTCAATTATAAGTCAACCCATTTGTCAAGGGACCTCCTAATCAGTGTCTTCTGATGAGCATCTTCCTTTGTTGTGTGATGGCTGATCAGTTACTGGTTCACCAGGCAGACTAGTTCTCTTGGGCCATAGCTGGTTTGAGGATACCTCCTTATCACTACAGAATTGTTCAGTTTAGTCTGTTGTTGAGCCAGTGCTCTTAAAACATTGTTCCTAGAGACAGGGAAATCTTGCTGTGCTGACTTGTAATAACATCATGAGGCAGCATCCAAGATAGAACGACTTTTAGTCCCTGAGAAAAGGTAGATGTCTAATCAAAGGCAGCGATTATCCACGTACTAAAGCAGTCTGCTTTGCACTTTTCAAACTGTTCTGAATACATGGATATTTCAGCTTGGTCTTCCTGGAACTTGGTCTTAGTACCAGATGGGATGAAACAATGCAGGTATCATTTTTTTTCTTCCAAATATATAACTTCAATAAATGCATTACCCTCTTTGGAGCAGGGCAATGGGCTAGCTGATCTCCTTTGGTCATTTGATATTTTAAAAATTAGATGTGAAGTTCTGCAAAGCATAAATGAAACTCTTTATCAAGCCCCTTTTTCTGTGTTTTATTAAATCTACATTTGGAATATGTTAAAATTGTTCTACTGTGTTGCATTTATAGATCACTCTCAACGCTGGGCTTGGTTATATCATCTCTCGCTGACCAAGCAGCAGGGAGGGGAAAAAACAAGTTTGTGCCTTACAGAGACTCTGTACTCACTTGGCTTCTCAAGGTAATTAATATTTTCCATTCACCCTGTTCACAAGATCTCAGCTTCATAGTTTGTAGGATCAGTGTAGCATTCTTCTGTGTACATGGACATTCTCATCTATTTTTTTAAAGAAATGAGCTAAGGCACTCTCATAGCTGTGAGTTGTTCCAAATAACACGAACAGCTAAATATATCTTGTGTTAATTCTATGTAAAGTCCTATTTGGCTATTTTCAGTTAAAATGGAATCAAAGCTGGTGGAGGTGGCTGGAAATGTTAATGGATCATATTGCTGAGTTTACATCCAGAGTACCTTTCAGTGTCTATATAGTAAGCTTTGTATTTTAAGTATCTTTGTAAGGACGTTGTATAGTCTCAGAACCATTTTTAACCCTGAAACTTTCTGTGGATACACTCTGCAGGACAACTTGGGAGGAAACAGCCAAACTGCCATGATAGCTACAATTAGTCCAGCAGCAGACAACTATGAAGAAACACTCTCTACTCTGAGATATGCAGACAGAGCCAAAAGGATAGTTAATCACGCTGTCGTGAATGAAGATCCGAATGCTCGGGTCATCAGAGAACTACGGGAAGAAGTTGAAAAACTGAAGGAACAGCTCTCGCAAGCTGAGGTAACAGCATTCACAGTACAGTGTAAACAGAATTTCCCAAGGAATCATAGAATCACAGAATGGT
>NW_010355800.1:0-2299 GCF_000700745.2 Antrostomus carolinensis | reverse complement strand
ACTGGACGCAGTACTCCAGGTGGGGCCTTCCCTGCTTCTTCAGACAGAAAGCTATACTGAAAGATGTAACTCTTTGCTACACAAATGGTTTTGAAATGGTGCTTAAAATTAAAACCAGCATTGCATATATTGAGTAGCTTTTACTGAATGCAGGTCCTGCAGGCATAAGAGTGTCAGTCCCCACCTGAGCAACATTGAAGGAGTGCCACCCTTCAGCTCGGCCACAGCTGTGCCCTGACTTGCTATGGACTCTATTCAGTGGACTGAAATCAGTAGACTGATTTCCTGGCTTGTCCTCAGATCTGCCTCATCACCAAGAACCTGCCTGACAGTCTGGACTCACTCTGAGCTGCCACCAGCCCACCCTGCTCTGGTCCTGGCTGGTGAGTTCCCTGCCCTGCTGTCAGCCATATCATGCTTGGCTCCTTGTTCCTTTGTGACCTCCTTCCTGATGAAGAGGTGGGGAAATGCAGTTACAGTGTCTGTCAGGACATGCATGGTAAGAGGGAAACGAAGGAACCCTTTGTGATACCAGTGCCTCTTCACAAGAGCCATCCCCCTAGAATCCATCTCCTCACCGCCTGAAGCAATGGTACCAAAACCAGCAGCCAGCAGGGCATGGCATCCAAGCAACACCTGGGTCAACACCTCTCTCTCACTGCAGTGGATCTGGCAAATAACTCCTCCCTCCGTGCACAAAACAGCTGTAAGAGGAGATGCTGCACGTTTGCTGAGGACTTCTGTTACCAGGGAACCTATTCAGCACACAGCAGAGGAGCACTTCATATTGTGCTTTGCTTTGCAGTACTGAAATGGTGGCTCCCGCTCCTACCACTAACCACTTGCCAGGTTCTTCTATTGAAGCTGTTCCTCTCTGAATGTAAAAGTTTAACATTTACTGGTGAAGAATGTGAGTGAAAATAACCTGATAGTTCCAGAGAGTGGTTTAAAATAGGTTACAGCAGGAACTGAATCCTAGATCACCCCAAGCCTCAGCGATACACCAAGATCCCGTGTTAGCCTTTTTCTTTGGCCTAATAAGTCTGGATCTACTCATGTAAAGGAAAACATGGAGATGTGTCTGAAAGTGTTTTGAAGCCCTGCAGCTACTAACCAGGAAGGAGGAAATACAGAATAAGGCAGAACAAGGAACTGAACCTATTAATCTTCAAAAGCAAGATAATCTAAATCACCAAGGAATTTAAACAGGTGGAATGCTTCCTCTAGGAAACGGGCTTGTTTCCTGATGTATTTCCACATTCAGCGGCTTTTATAGATCCCGTTCTGTGGTACCTGAATTTTCATAAGAACTGTAAAATAGCTGTGCATTGATTAGATGGCAACTAAACGTTATTGCATTCAACATTCCAGCATCTAGCTGCTTTGACAGAAAAAAAATCTCATTGCAGAGCTTCTGCAATTTTATGCAAACTCTGCTTCAGTGAATCATAAAAATATTTATTGACTTTGGTGTTTCTCAGTCAAAAGAATGTTTTTACAGTTCTTGTGAAAGAATGGAGAGGGAACAATTTTAATACATTTTCCTGGACTGAAGAATTTCAAAACTAAATGTGAACTCTGTCTACAAGTAAACAAATGAGGACAGTGCCCTTTGGTAAAAATGCTTAGAAAGATGAGTGATCTAATTAAGACCAGTATTAAACAACAATTAAATGGCAGTCCCATGTGACTGAAAATTGAGTCTTTGACTGCCTAATCACGTTACCAACACCTGAAAGCCACTGTCACATGGTGAGCTGGGTATTTACGGGAAGTTTGGCTTATTTGTCTACTTCCATGATTATTGCTGTAGCCTGGTGGTCCCTGAAGTCTACCAGGGTCAGCTAAGTTGGGCAGAAGATACACAATCTAAAGTGATGCAGAACTAGAAATTACTGAAACATTTGCTATGTGCTAGTTGTCAGGAAATGTAAAAATGCTTTATGGGCAGAACAGGAAGTCCTTAAGGGAAGATATTTAAATAGAGCAGAAAGAACTGGGTGGGATGGTTTGGAATTGAAGGGACTTTTGTACCAGTGCCTTCTTAGAAGTGGACTAGGCCTCTGAGTGAGAAGGGGTCAAAGCCTCCCTTTATGTCATCTACTGAATGTAACACAACTGGAGGCGTCCGCGGGGCTCTGGAAAACCTTACATTATCTTACTTAACATCTTCCTCCTGCCCTTTCTTGCACACCAGCAGTGCACAAACGCAGTGCACGCAGAGGCCGGCCCCCTGACACGCACAAGCATTTTTGAAGCATCTGAGTGAACAAACCGACACTGGCAAAGCCCGCTGCCA
>NW_010355799.1:0-2154 GCF_000700745.2 Antrostomus carolinensis | reverse complement strand
TTAAATAAGTAAATAAATAAATGAATTTAAAGAAATAAAGCTGATCTTGCAGCTCCTGCAAGGTGGACCGTTTTGCTTGGATAAAAAACTGTATCACATCAACAGTGGTTGTGTTTGAATTTGGCCAGTATTAGAGTAACGACCTTTCCTTTTCCTTTTTGGGGAGGTTCTTTGGCTGTGTGGGCACAACTGGAGACTGCAGATGCTCAGCATCCAACATCTCATCATAACAAAATGAGGAAAAGCTCACTCCTAAAAACAGAAACCTGAAGCAGCCTTCTCCGTGATGTCCAAGGTGCCAGCAGACATCCTTGCTATGCCTGTGCCGAGGCTGGGCGCTGGCTGGTGTTAGAAGCTTCCCTCTGAGCGCATCTCCAAAGATGTTCTTTTGTAATTCTCAGCTGGGAAAATCCTCTCCTGCCAGGCTCCTGGCTGCTTTTCACATCAAATCAGCCTCATGCAAAGCACATTCAACTTTCTGACACCTCTCTTCAGCTTGACAGGTAAAACTGTATCCAACAGTGGGTTAAAAATCGGTTTGAGGCCAATTAGTCTGCAAGAATCATTACTTCGAGGCTCCTTACCAGGGAAAAACATTTCAGATACTTTAATCTTAGCCCTGTTAACACTCTGAAGATGAGAAAGGGCTGGAAAGAACCTGGCTTCCCTGTCACCGTGTGCATCCCCTGTGGCTCCCACAGTACAAGGCGGTGGTTGTGGGTTTGTGACACATGACATTTTCTCACTCTTTGGGTAAATATGTTAAACAGCCTAAGTTTGCACAAGCTGAATTTTTACCTGTCAGTTACCATAATATGTCCCAGGTTTTGGCATTTCTCTAATGGATAACTAGATTGTCAAGGAAATAAATATTTATACAGGACATTAGATTTATCACTGCAGTAAATCAGATGATGTTTGGGAAAAAAAAAATAGTAGTGGAAGTTCTCTACAGCTACAGCAATAGAATAGATCCTTCCTACCACAGTACCTGAGAAAACCCTTCTTGCAAGGGGTCTTCCTGGGTGCTCAGCTCACCCGAGGAGCCATGGAAGGAGAAGCAACAGAGCAAAGACCTGGGAGCTTGGAGGAGAGGATGAGGTTGTACCATCAGGCCAGGTACATTGAGGAGATAAGGTGTGGGGGTGAGGACAGGCTGGAGACCTTCCCTCTTATCCAGGTGTTCATCACAGCTTTCAAGGTCAAAGCTGGTCAGCTGCCAGGAGATGAATTCAGAAGTTCCTGGTGCAGATGACCAGCAGGATTGGGTTTTCAGTCACCTTAGGTTGCCCCTTATTAAGAAGATACACTGGCAGAGTGAAGATTACTCATTTCCCAGATGCCAGGCTAATACCACACAGTCACATCATTGGCTTTGGTCTTTAATCATCCCAGATAAACAGCTCCCACTGATGTCAGCACAGGTTTGGCTTTCTTGCAAAATCAGCATCCTTTTAACAGCAAAATCCCACACTCAGCTTTAGTGGGAACTGGGTGGCAAAAAAAAAAACCCAAAAACCAGTGAAAATTCCCAGACAAGTCTCCTTTTTGACCTGACTTAAAATTAAAAATGCAGTAAAGAGCACCCAGCAGAGATCTCGGAAAATGACTGCACAGCAGCAACTGTTGTGCTCGCTTTTGTGATGATGTCTGTGCACATGCACATACATGATATTAATATACTTGAAAAAATTAAAGATTCACAGATGCACTGCAAACAAAGACTTCCTACATGTCCATGTTGCAATCCTATGTACAAACACAAGGCTCTTGAATTTGGGTTATAAACATTGAAAAGCAAAGGTTTACATTCATGCAGCTTCTACTGAACTCATTTTTAAAAGTCTATTTAAACGCTCTGACCATGGAGTATTGGCTCCGTGGAAGTAAAAACAGTTTATCGTCTAGTGGGCTATTACCTGTCTGCACATGTCTCTGGATAAAATCAGGTTATCTGAGGTAGCATCGCTCAACCAACTCCAAAGAAAATGAGAATCTCTTTAATTAAGGTTATCATGTTACCTTGCATTGCCTGGCCTTCACTGCAGAGAAGACGTGGTTCTCACAGGTCAGTTGATCCTTCAGGCAATTTGCTCACGTGTCCATAGCTCAACTTCTCCTTCTCCCCCTTTCCTTTCCTTTCCTTTCCTTTCC
>NW_010355798.1:0-2253 GCF_000700745.2 Antrostomus carolinensis | reverse complement strand
CTTCTCTTTTCCAGGCTGAACAGCCCCAACAGGTCCCTTCACTCTGGTCCCAGGAAATTTCACTGATGGGAATCTGCTCATGGCATTTTGGCATTGCTGCCCATGTGTACCAACAAGCATGGAGGCATCCTCGTATCAGTCCTATGATGGTACCCCTGGCAGGAAAGTTCTATCATCTGCCCTGGGAAGGATGTGCTGAGCAGGCAATGAGCTGAATGGGACCATTAATGTTGGACCAGGACAGCTCAGTGCTGCCAAGGCAATACTTGTCTGAGGGTCCTCATGCAGCTCATCCTCATTTTAGAGCACTGATGGGCTTGAGGAGGAGCAGCTAGAGCTGAGAGCTCAGCATTTATCAGCCGATCCAGCTCTGCAATACTTCCATTGAAGGTTTAACACTCACAGATTAGGAAGCTCCCAACAAAGAGGGATGGGACCAGTTGCTTTCCCAGATAGCAAAAGGTTTTACCAAGCCAAATCCTAGGTAAGTGTTCCCTCATAGAGACCCTGAAGGCAACTGACCCCATTTGTTGACTCCTTCCCATTGCACAGCCCCTGCACACCTTCCCACATCCAGCAGTTTTGGTGGACATGGATGTGACTTTCCAACTTCCCCCCAGGCTACCAAGCAGCACATGAAGAATCTAGCTCCTGTTTCGCTCCATGAGAATGTGTTGTTCCCAGGGCATACCATGGGTGGTGGTGGCTGGGGCACGCTGGCTTTGCCAAGGCAGGCAGAAACCTGGCTGCCTCGATGAAGGCATTCATCCTTCATTGCTGTTTCCCCTTTTCTCCCACTGTTTTGGTCCTTTGGGGTCTGACTTGTAAGTGCCATCATACTTTCATGGGAGAAACAGCCCACACCAAAATTTCCCTCGGGTGCAGAGGGTCAGTACGAGGTTCGAGTGCCATGCAGGTCTCCAGGTAGGACCTGGTTTGAGCCTTTTGGGTAGGGTCTGTCTTCTGGCTCTGCAGCAGCCAGAAGCATACATTGCATGCAGTGCTTGATCCCAACAGCCACATAAGCTGAGTGTTGGCCTGAGAGACCAGAGTGACAGTCAGGTGGAGTAAGGAAGGGCATCCAGCCACTTGTGTGATGGGTTGTGTGGGCAGGATGTCCTGAGGACTGGGACTTGTCTCACTTCTGCAAGCCCATACCCATGCCTTCCCCCCTCACCTGCAGCCCCCCTTGACTGAAGGGCGGGGAAATGGGCATTTCTACCACATGATTCATCAGACTTGTGATGGATCTCCCATTTCCCTTCTTTGGCTATAAAAGCCATCTATGGTGACAATCTGATATGCAGACATCTCCATTGCTTCAGGTGAATCCCGATACAAGGTCCCATTATAATTTGTTTGCCTTTATGCAGGTAGTGTCATTAGCTGACAATTCAATCTTATTTTTAACTTCCTTTTTTTTATTTTATTTTATTTTTTTAATCTTAGGTTGTATGAAGGAGGCTTTGAGAGCTACAGGGAAATATTCCAGCAGTATCTGAAATTTGTTGACTGTAAGTTCCTTTGCTAATAAATTGCTGTCAATACTGGGCTTGACCTGGAGCCAGAAGCACACGGTGGTTTCAGTGCATCCAGAGAAGAAGCAAAGACTGCAGCCCAGTTTAGTAAAAGGTGACACAATCCTAATTACAAGTGGCCAGGGACCTTCATAGTTTTCCAAAACCTTGGTCTGCATAATTCCCTGCCTAAAAGGCAGGCCATATATCCTCTGTCTGAGAGGCGTAAGAGCTGGTACGGAAGAGAATTCATGTCTAGTCCATCCTTTGCTGCTTATGGGCTGGACATAGCATTGTTTTAAGCAAGGACATCCTTTACATCTCTTAGGAAAGCCATTCTGCAGCAACACAAAGTCTACCCTATCCTGTTTAGGTTAGATTCTCCCTTTGCACTTATTTGTCCCCAAACAAAGCAAAAGACACAAAAACTCCTCAGTCCCTCCCTCCATCCCCCTTCCTTTCCAAATAATCCATGGCACAAGGCCTTGAGAAACAAAGCTGCATCACCTTTTTCTCAACAACAACCTTCTAAAATTTTTTCAGGGACCAGAATACCATTCAGACTCTCAGAACAAAATGAATACACTGTGAGACCAAAGACATCCCCTTTCAAAAAGCACCAACCAACATCAGTACCTCCAGAAGACCTACTGGAGCTGGACAGGGATTTTGTTGCAGAGCACTTAAAGGTGGGCGTAGCCTGTTGGATCTCTTCTTGTTGCTTTTCAGACAGGGA
>NW_010355797.1:0-2261 GCF_000700745.2 Antrostomus carolinensis | reverse complement strand
AAAAAAAAAAAAAAAGATTTCTATTTCAACCTAATAAACAATTTGGGTATTCATAAGCACTATTCCCAAGGAAATTCAGTTGAAAATATGTAGTTCTGGTTCATAAAAAGAGAGAATTTAATATTAATTGCTGCAGATGTATTAGTCAACCTTCTAAAAGAAGAGTTTACAGGCAGTATACCACCTTTCACTACAAAATGCGCTCTTTCATTATGGTGAGATCTCAAGCCCTTACATATTTAGTTTATTTCCTGCCATGGCTCCAATTTACTTTTTCATAGTGTTAGCAGATTTCCAACTGTAATATTCTATATCTGTTGCAAGTGTTCAACAATTTGCAGGAGAAATTTTAGGTCACAGGTTTTTCTAAACTTCAAATATATAAAGATTAAAGAATTAATGTGCAATCTGCATATAGAGAATCCAGCTTTTGCAGGAATGGAAAAGATGGTTCAGCTTCTTAAACCCCAGAGGAATTAATAACATCTACATTCACTGGTACTTATCTTTTGTATATTTCTTTCTACTAAACAGGTTCCCTAGAGAGATGGTTTGGTAAACTAGAAAGTACAGTGGTAAAACTTTATTTTCCTTTGTGGTGTGACATGGATAATGTCCGAGCACTTGTTTCCACTTACAGCTTTCTATCATGGCTAAATGTTTCTCCTAACTGTTCCTAAAGGCATAAGCTCTTACCTTATTTGATCTAAAGACGGAGGCACATCTAACCTCTGCTACAGAAAGTGATGGCATTAGAAAATAATCCCTTCTGGATAGTGTCTTCATGGTGTGGTGTGCACAGAGGCTGAAATGGACTTGCGGGGTCCTGAGCAGAAGTCAAAGAATGGGTGTTTAGATGTTTCCAAACTCCTCTACATTTACCTTTCATTACACTGAAATTCTCCCTTGGCCAAACTAGCCCCTAGCTGACAAGGATTGAGGAAGGAATGTGTACAGAGGTGCAGACATTTGTTCTTAGCCTGCTGAATTCATCAGACCTGTTAGGGACCTCCTCAGGACAGATAAAGATCCATTTTGTGCTTTCACTTGCAGTTTGGAGATTTGTCCATGACTACATTGGTATATAGGCTGTATTTTGCAATGGGGCAATTTGAAATCCCACTTTGCTATACTCCTCCATAAGCAGTTGTCTTCTATAATCTAGAAGTTATTTGGCCAGGACTTCCATCCTTATCACAACAGCTCCCACTAAATCAAATGCTTGCAAATTTGCAAACACACAACCCACTTTCCTTCCTATCCCCATACATGCAGGAACCATTGCCACTGAGTATACTTGCAGGAAAAGTACTGAATACTAGTCAACGCACACAGGTAGCAAAATAAAACAATACAAACAATGATATGGTTTTGATTTCTTAGGTGTATTAAGACTTGTATGCATGTCCTGTAGTTCAATAGCAGCCTAGCTGTTGTAGTTTATTTTAATTATGTATAAACATAAACTTTTGATTATAAGAACTATGGAAACAACCTATGTGTAGGTTTTGATGCAAACAGATGCTCTAATTATAATATGGCAAAAGTGCTAAACTTTTTTTTCGAAATCTTGAATTACACAATGTGTTAGAACAATTCCAATTCATGCATATGTGTAATTGCATGTAGCTTTGTTTATCAGCCTTTTTCCTCCCATTTTTATGTCATAAGATGCATAAATATTTTATAATAAAATAAAAAACTTACATTGTTTATCTAACAATGAGATTTATTCAGATTATGTAAAATCTTAGTTAGAAATAGACATGAATTATACTCCTAAATCCATGTTTGTTACCTCTGCACTTTATGTATGTTACTTAAAGTAGTACAATCTTTCGAATAACCTTACAATACCAAAAGAAGACCTGTAAAGCTATTGTTGGAAAAAAAATATTCTGTGGTATCAGATATCATAAATGGTTGATCCATTTAAGAGATACCATCCTGTTAATTTATATGAGATTTTAATATCTATGTAGAATGAAAATAAAATGAATCAGTTTCCTTTAAACAAATGCTATAGACTTTAGAAAATATAGATATAGAAAAGAAATATGGCTGGATAACTTCTGTCACTCATACAGATACTGAGACACAGAAGCAGTTACAGCAGGATGTAACCCATGGACTCGGAAGACAAGATATTCTTGCAATAATGAATATTACCATATAATACCACATGATTTCATTAGACTATTTGCTTCAAAAGGACAGGGAAATAGTAGATAAATAAAAGTGTTTGGAGCTGGTGACACTCT
>NW_010355796.1:0-2287 GCF_000700745.2 Antrostomus carolinensis | reverse complement strand
GAAGGAAGCCTATACACAGATGCAAAGCATTTATCATAATAGCTTTTGAAGACCTTAACTGTCAATATATGAGATAAGATTTATTAAATTATTAGCACAAGTATAATAGAGCAACTTTATCTAAATCTCATCTTAACAAAGATAAACACAGACACTGAGATTTATGTGTAAGATTAGATTCCTCCAGCTGCTGATACAAATGCTTACATGCATCCTAAAGGCAAGCTACTAGTTAAGGTAACATAGTAGAAGCAGATTCAAGCAGTGCTTTATAACAATCTGATGTAGCACTGCAACTCAAGAAAGAATAAAATTTACCTATATTTTCTTCTTGAATTACTACAAACAAATACAGAAACAAATACCTGTTGCATTTGTGGTAGTTCTTTTGTTCCACCTGTTTCCTTCTTGCACCTTCCAGATATTTCATTTTAAGAAGTTTGAGAGCCCTTACCAGTTGGGAAATTGTAAAAAAAATGTAGGTATATCCTTTTCCATGTTTTAAGAACCTAGAAAAGTGTCTAGCGATTACTATTAAAAGAGGATAAATTAAGATACACCAAGAGGCAATATCTGCAATTCTTCTGTCATACTGCCATAAATTTGAGGCAGCTAATCCTTTTATATCAAATGAGGTTCTGGTTAGACTATGGGACTAAACATTTGGTTGTGGAGTTGGTGAGAAGCTAATAGTATGCCTGCTCAAGTGTCAGACATTTTTTTTTTGGGTCTCCCAAGCATCCTGGGTGATTTGCAGAGACAGGAGAAGGTTTTTACTTTGGAATCCAGGTTGTTGGCATCTGGCAGCTACCACACCTGACTGTCACTACAAAATGCTTCCAAGCTCCTTAGTGCCTTTTGAAGCTCTGAGGAGACTCATCCTTCTTTCCCCTCCTACATATTTCTTCTCTCATTCTTCGAATTTTGATTTATGCAGCAGTCCTCACTTTTACTATTCAGAAAAATTTTCTACTGTATTTACCTGTTGCCAGTATTAGGCTAAGTCAACATTAAGAAGTCGTGTGGCACAGTAGGAGCAGACATGTAAAATGAAATAATAATGAAATCTATATTCCAACATTTACTTCAGACTAACACTGCTTCAATCTTGGGGACTAAGTGCTCACTACAGTTTGACACATGTTAAGAGTACATCTTTTGATTTTATTTCAAAAAATTAATTGCCATAAGGAATCCAGTTTGTGTGCTCTGTCTCAGAGCTCTGTGATGTGAATCAAAGTGCAGTAAGTGGAGCTAACTGAGAGATTTGCCTCAAAATTACTTCTTATCTGAACTAAGACATTAATACAGATGCATCCATAGATTTCATATTCTCTGTCCCAAAAGCAGACAGAAGGGTTTGAACTTGTCAAACCAGAATTTCAGACTTGTAGAAACTATTTGGCTTTTCATCCAGATTTGGAACTCAAGATTTTGAAATCTGAAACTTTTAATTGAAGAAAAACCTGTATTCTAACTAGTTCTGTCCTGGTCTGCCGGCTATGTGGAACGGGACAATTCATGAGAGAATTCAAACCAGCTAGAGCAAGTTGCACTGAAGACATTTCACATGCCTTTTTTTTTTTTTTTTATTTTGAAGTTGTCTCTTCTGCTCTGCTCTAAAGTCTTTCATCTTTGTTCAGAATGAAAACCTCCACTGGCACTTAAAATCTTTGGAGAGAGGATGAACAGTGAAACATTAATTTACACTGTTAATTGATGTATAAATTAAACCTTGTTCTCTTGAGAGTAGCTGCTTCCCAAGTCAGATTTTTCATGAGGAAAGTTATACTGGCAGTTCTGGCTGTTCTGCTGCAATATACCTTTCCCTGCAATGCAAGTTTCTCCAGCAAAAATGAATCAAAATTACTTAGCAAAATGAGCCTCAGACAGGAGGATAAAAGGGGTAGCAGAAAATAGGGATTAGTTTATTACAAGTAACTTAGTTTCTAATAAAAATTTTTGCTATGTCACAGAAACACCAAATCTGCATCAGAAAGTGCCTTTCCTGATGAGTTAACTATTTGTCAGTTGCCTAAATTTGTGGTGGAAGGCTATGCCCTCATCTACTCCAGTGCTTGCCCCCTGGTCCCAATAGCAAGGCTTTCTATGCCAATGCTAGCAAACGCTGCAATAAAATTGTTCTTACCTCACCTTCCTCTTGTACTGCAGTGTGAGATTGTTTATCATCACTGTGTGCTTTTTCTAAATACATACTTACAAAATCTCTTGAAAAAAACAGATAAGAAATCTTATTGCTACCTCCCACAGATTTTTTTTTTTTTTT
>NW_010355795.1:0-2148 GCF_000700745.2 Antrostomus carolinensis | reverse complement strand
TTTTTTGAAACCTCTCAGCTATAAATTAGGTAAACAAGTGGGGATACATAGATTTCTCTATCTGCCAAATTCTCCCAAACCCTTATTAGGTCGAGATTTGTTAGAACAACTAGGAGCTAACATCATTTTTGAAAAAGGGAAAATAAAATTCCAAATCAAAGAAAAGCAATTAATTGAAATTCTAAGTTTGGCATTATTGCAAACACAATCCGAACTTGAAATACCTCCAGAAATAACTGATCAGGTATATCCAGGAGTATGGGCCACCGAAGTCCCGGGGAGAGCCAAAAATGCTGTTCCCATAGTGATTAAATTAAAATCAGAATCTAAGCCGGTAAAGATAAAACAATATCCTTTAAGGTTGGAAGATAGGAAGGGAATAAAAGAAATAATTGATCGATTTTTGCGATATGGGTTGCTAACTGAATGTGAATCCGAATATAATACTCCCATATTACCGGTTAAAAAGGCGGATGGGAGCAGCTATAGACTAGTCCAAGATCTAAGAGCAATAAACAAAATAACCGAGGATATACATCCGGTAGTAGCTAACCCATATACGCTGCTTACCAAGTTAAAGGATAATCAGCTCTGGTTTACCGTGCTGGACTTAAAAGACGCCTTCTTCTGTCTACCACTAGCCACTGAGAGTCAGAGCTTATTTGCCTTTGAATGGGAAAATCCGGAGTCGGGGAGAAAGACTCAGCTAACCTGGACGGTGTTACCGCAAGGCTTTAAAAACAGTCCCACTATTTTTGGAAACCAATTAGCTAGGGAGCTCGAGGCTTGGGTACCTCCAGATAATAAAGGGACTCTATTGCAGTATGTGGACGATCTTCTAATTGCCACTGAAACTAAAGAGAATTGTATGGAATGGACTGTAAGTCTCCTTAACTTTTTGGGACTAAATGGATATCGAGTTTCTCAACAGAAAGCCCAGTTGATTCGACAACGTGTGACCTACCTGGGATTGGAAATTTCGGGAGGACAACGGGAACTCGGAAATGAGAGAAAAGAGGCCATTTGTCGCACCCCGGAACCCCAGACGACAAAAGAATTACGGACATTCCTGGGAATGACAGGTTGGTGCCGCCTTTGGATATATAATTATGGGTTGTTAGTAAAACCCCTGTATGAGATAATTAAAGACAATCAGTCAAAAATAAATTGGACTAACGAAGCACGGGCTGCTTTCAAACAGCTTAAATCAGAGTTAATGAAGGCCCCTGCCCTAGGAATACCGGATGTTTCAAAGCCATTCTGGCTATTTTCCCATGAAAGGCAGGGAATAGCTTTGGGAGTCTTAGCCCAGAGACTTGGCCCATACAAACGAGCGGTGGCCTACTTCTCCAAGCAATTAGATGAAGTAAGTAAAGGATGGCCGGGGTGTCTTCGCGCAGTAGCTGCGGTTGTGACTAACATCCAAGAAGCCCGGAAGTTCACCTTGGGACAGAAAATGACAGTACTAGTTTCCCATACTGTCTCGACTGTCCTGGAACAGAAAGGAGGCCACTGGCTTTCGCCTCAAAGATTTTTAAAATACCAAGCCGTGCTGGTAGAGCAAGATGATGTGGAAATTGTAGTCACTAACATTGTCAACCCAGCTTCTTTTCTTAGTGGGGCCCAAGACGAACCAGTATCACATGACTGTATAGAGACCATTGAAGCCACATATTCCAGTCGACCAGATCTCCAAGAAGAACCTTTGGAGGATGCTGAGGAATCATGGTACACCGATGGAAGTAGCTTCGTAAAACAAGGACAGCGAAAAGCGGGTTATGCAATCACCACCACCCAGCGAGTAATTGAAGCTAAGCCTTTACCTGCAGGTACCTCGGCCCAAAAGGCAGAAATAATCGCTCTCACTAGGGCCTTGGAACTGGCGAAAGGGAAAAAAATAAATATTTGGACGGACTCGAAATATGCATTTGGAGTGGTCCACGCCCATGGTGCAATCTGGAAGGAGCGAGGACTCTTAACCGCACAAGGTAAACAGATAAAGCATGCGGAAGAGATTTTAAAATTACTGGAAGCTGTAAAACAACCAAAGAAGATAGCCATAATGCATTGCAAAGGACACCGAAAAGGAAAAACGGACCCAGAAATTGGAAATCGGTTAGCTGACCATGAGGCTAGGCGGGTAGCAGA
>NW_010355794.1:0-2250 GCF_000700745.2 Antrostomus carolinensis | reverse complement strand
GGCAGAATCTTGGCATTGGCTGTGGTGAGGATTGGATCAACTTTGGATGTCTGCTGTGTGGTACGAGTATCAACAGCTTGCAATATTTCTTTGAATCAGCTTAATTTCGAAGTATTATTTTTATAAACTTGTTCACTTTTGTCATCTGAGGAACATCTTAAAGAGCTATTGAGGTACTATGTAGGTTCCTAGTTTGATACCTGCAATGAATGCTGCTTAAACCCTTGGTGTTAGCTGCGTACAATGGGTGGTATTATTTTACTTCGTATTTGATTATTTCTTTGTTTTTTAATCACATTAAGTTATGCGATTTTTAAGGACACTGGCAGATTCGTCAACATTTCTTTTGCTGTATAAGTTTTCAGGTGTTTTCTTGGTCACCTAATGTATCACTTTTCCTGCAGTATAAAACAGCAAGTATAGTATCTGGTTGACATTCAGTTTTGGGATCAGATTAAGTTGAGTTGTTTCCTCCCCCAAATCCTCATGGACTGTGCCTGAAGGAGAAAAATCAATGACTCTCTGATAAGAACTGCTTAAAATGGCTGTATTTGGCATAGCTGAAAATTCTGTTTGAACAGAATTTAAGACTTTTAAAGCAATGGTATTTTCTCATAATCTGAATTACTTTGAAAGAGCAATATAAAACAATGGTTTAAAAGTTGCAGAACAAAACTTGATGGAAAATCAGAGAACTTGATTTTACTGTCAGAGATCCCGAGGGAGAGAAAAAAGAGTTAAATGCCTAAATTCCCTTTAAAACTCATAATTTCCTATATTGTAGAATGTCTAAGTATTTTGTGAACTTGAAGATAGCAGAAAGACAGTGTTTGGTCCTCCAGTGCTCCTCCTGGATATGACAAATCCATTCTTTAGGTTAAGCCTAGGGTTTAGAGAAGTTCATATGCAAAAGACTTAACTTGAACCTTGGCTTTACTGAAATGCCACGTTTATCGCAGCATCTAAAGAAGTACAGAACTTGGATAAAAGCATCAGAAGATAGTCTGTTCAATGAAAGATCAGCATAGCAATGTAAAGAGAAGGCAAATATAACTTAGAAGCAGCAAGTTAAGCTGTGCCTCTTAATATAGTTGGAAATGAAACATGATACATTCATGCCAGTAAATAGAAGAACATGCTGGAGAACAGACATACAACCTTGAGCATCGCTTGCAGTGCACTGAATGGGTGGTGTTCCTTGGTGCAAAACTGGAGGGCCTGGAGAAGATTTGAGAATTGTCTCATTGCTTGCTACAGCAAGATGGTAAGAGCCATGCTAAGAATTTTTGTGTCCATAGACAGCGCCAAATTGGCTGAAGCCAGCCTGACCTTCTCCATCCCGGCTGAGCTGGTCTAGTATATGCTGATCAGCATTTGGCAGAAAATGCCCATCCTTGGTCTGTGCCAGGAGATATAATCAGGTGGTTTGGCTGGAGTTCCTTTCCTCTAGATGTATGCATAGGTCTGGTCTTCCTTTTCAGGCTAAAGGGATCTCAAGATCTTGTGGACTAGCCTCCTGCAAGGAGGATCCATGGGCTTCAAGTAAGTGCAGAGTGGAGAGGTGGAAGAGGTATATGTGTGCATGTGCACTGTGTCACATTTTCTAAACATCCAAAGGATGAGTGCTCAGCAGTTTTGTTCTTTTATTCAGTCCGCTTTGTTTTCTCTCTGCTCAAACTGATCTCGTAATTGTAGTGAGGATATTTGTGGTGCTGCTAAACGCTCTCATAAATACACGCACATTGTGGCTTTTCAAATGACTTGAGTTGTGCTAAACCTCTTGCCTCACTTCTTTCTGTTGGCACATGAGACTGGAAAGTTAAGCAGAAGACCTTCTCCTGCTGCTGGTGAGGAGGAAGTGGGCTGACATGAGTTATGAGAATAGGTGGTGGCAGGAGGGCAGATTTGTACACCTCATTGGACTTTTATTGGCAGTAAATTGCATTCCAGTCCTGGGAAAGTGTGGACCATGAGGAACTGAGAGAGCTGACTTCCCCCCACTAGCAGTACATATGCACGGAAGAGAGTAAAAGGGAATAGCCAGTGCTATTTTCCCCTGTTTTCTGGGGAGAGGGAAACTGATGCTGCAGCCTGCTGGATGTGGGTAGGTGTTCCCCCTCTCACCCAGGCCCAGAGCAGAGGGGGAGCAGGCACAGCCAGAGGCACAGTGGCAAGGACCCCTGACCCACTCCATTTAGACACTGCTGAGCCGCAGTTGTCATGTGGCTAGTGGAATCACAGAATCACAGA
>NW_010355793.1:0-2263 GCF_000700745.2 Antrostomus carolinensis | reverse complement strand
CAGCCTGTATTTATGTCTGGGATTGCCCCAAGGACATAAGAAGGCAACAAAAATTGTCACCTAGAAAGAGCAGAGAGACATCGCAGGGCTGGTTTAATGGCTGAATGACGCCTCGTGTTGATGCACAGAGCAGGGTTTCTTTCTGCTCTGCCCCTACATCACTTGTGGTGGTGGAGCTGTGATTCCTACACAGAAGCAAAACTGCAGAGGAAATGGAGCAGTGAGCTGCTGTTGCTGCTGAACACAGGTGACTTTGAGGTCTTATTATGTAGTGGGAGATAACGTGTTTTTGGTGATGTGGAGTAGTAGTTTTAGCCAAGTTCCTACATCCAGACCATTGCAGGGGAGCAGAGGGACCCATTCCCCATGTCATGGTTTGGAGGTGGGAGAAGAAAGGAACAAAAACCCTGGACACAGGATTTCACAGAAACCAGCTGCCCCATTTTCTGCCATGGCTGTGACCCAAGGAGAGCATCTTCCTTGCCCTCTTCAGCCGAGAACAAGCATCGTGAGCAAATATTTCTTGGATGCCTGGAGATGCCCACTGCTGAGAAAGGACTTGTGCCAAAATTTCAGCAGACTCTTTATGTGCCACACTCTCCTGAGTGACTGAAGTGTGCTTTTGCTAGTGTTCCTGGCACGAACGAAAAGGGCAGGTGATGCACAGGAGGATCTGGGACTTGCCTACGCCCCAGGAGTTTCCAGCAGAGGATGGTGCATATGGGTCCTCTTAATCTTCTCTGAGATACTAAGTTAGGCCAAATGGGTTTCTTCTCTGCCTGGCCCACCTTTGAGAGCTGATGGAGGTTCATCTCCTCTGGGCTCATCCTCTGGATGTTTCTGACAGGGTTGCTGAGAGATATCAAGCCTGCTCTCACTATCTTTGGTTCTCAAATTGATGTAAAACATGGAAGGCTGATCAGGCATCCCTGTCTGCAACTGATGGAGGATGTAATTTCAGCACTATCTGCTGTTGATAACAGTTAAACATTTCATTTAATCCAGGGAGAGCTGGTCTGAGGAAGAAAAAAGCCCATCCAAGCAAAAAAATACTAACTCCTCCACTGTCAAAGGCCAAAATGGATCATTGCTTTTCCTCTGAGTCAAACCCAGCCTTTGCAGACCTCCTCGTGGCTCGTGGGGGATGAGGAGCACCAAGACCTCTTGCCATGGTGGAGCTCAGCTCCCAACAAACAACGTGTTCACACACAAATGGTTTTTTGCGGTGGGAAAAAAAAATAGATGGCTCCAGCCAGCAGCTGTCCCTGAGGAAGGGTTCTGAGCAGGCATGGGCTGCGCTAATTACAGCCACCTAGTCCTAACGAGAACCACTGTGAACAGCAAGGCAGAGAGGGGCTGATTTCTGAAGCCTTGTAGGGTGGGGTATGGCCAAGCAGAACTCTCTTGTGGGTCTGGCAGGTTGATAGAGGAAGCAAACGAGGAGTCATCACCTCTGCGTTTCTTGTTAGCCTCTGAAGCTGCTGCATCTCAACGAGCTCCTCACGACTCATCCCATTAGCTCTATTTAAGGTTTGGGAAGCAATATGTTTATCCAGACACCAGGAGCAAAACACACTCACTTTTTTTTTCTTTCCCCCAGTCTGGGACATCTTATTTTAGGTTAAGGAAAACAGCAAGAAAAGGAAGAGCAAATATAACTCCCCAGGAGACAGCAAGCCCACTGTGTCTGCCTCAGCAAGGACCTCTGTCTTGGAAGTCTGTAAAACTCAAACCACTGATGTTCTGTGGAGGAGAGGAGTCAACGACTATCTGTGGCCATGCAGCTTACAAGAGGGAAAGTTCAAAAGAAGCATTAACCATGAACAGGTCCCATGGGCTGGGAATGAGGAGATCTGACACTTCTTCTCCAGCCCTGGTTGAGCAGAGCTGGGGGGCGACTGAGAACAATCCCAATTCCCTTCCAGCACATCTACTCCCCATCCTGCTCTTTGGCTGTTTGAACCAGAAGCTTTCCTGGGCTGTGACCACCTCTCTGAATGTACCTCCACACACTTACAGTATAAAAACCAGACCCAGCTGTGTCTACCTGCTGGAATGTGACCCACCTCTAGGAAAGCTCCTGATCAGCTCCAGAGTTTTAGGGCTGTTCCTGCAGTTGCAGCCACTTGGATTTTGTGGAAAAGTGGTGAGAATCTGGCTTTCCTTTGGAATCAGGTCATTAGTTCATTTCTAATGAGGCTGATGGAGAACTCTGGATATGGATGAGGATGCATGGAGACCAGGTTGCTCAGAGCCTCATCCA
>NW_010355792.1:0-2210 GCF_000700745.2 Antrostomus carolinensis | reverse complement strand
TGTTCATAGTCCTATCTCCTCTGGTTTCAACATGTGAACTGAGTACAAAGTTGTAGTAAAACCACTTTTAAATTATCAGATTGTAGTGAAATAAATGGAAAGAGGTATATTCTGCTGGCACCTGCCCAGACTATGGTCTGTATTCCTGTTTAAGTCCAGTTGACTAAGCATGAATCCACTAAAGTAAGGTAAGGTAACATGATAAAAATGGTAATCTAAGCACTGTAGAGGACAAAGACTTTCTAGGACAAAGACTTCTGTAGTTTTTTACACACCTGTGAACATATAATTTTACTCAAGTTAAATGTCAAACAACTCTGTTGCTCAAATAAGTGCAAAAAAATTTAGTTCTGCTACATTCTTGTAAAACAGAAATCAAGGAGCTGGTTTTCTAGACTTGGGCTTTTCAAAGACTAGTTGTCCGACTTTGGTCAAGTCATCAAAGACCACATGTTCAGAAAGGTTGTTCCTCCTTTCTATTTTAATTCAAAATGAATAATTTGTGTTGCTGTGATCCTGACAAGGAGACCATTCTGTGTTGAAGTGTTAGTGATCGCCATAACAGTGAGCCTGTGTAGCTGCAGCCCTGTGCTGTGCTGCACATGCAGTGTGGCCCCCAACCCAGTATCTGCTCTGCAGATCTCTTGGCCACAGGATAAAATTTAGTCTGCAGGCAGCTCCCACCCAGAACTGGTGATCACACCACCTGCATGTCTTTGCCTTTATCTAAAAGTGCAGCAACAAGTTATCATGTGAAATGCTTTTTGTTTGACAGTAGAAATGACAACTGGAATGATTTTCTCTTAAGACAATCCTATAAGAGCCCAATGAGATAGCCTTACCATGGATGGGATCTGCACAGCGTGCCATGCCCTGGTTGGACATCTGTTCAGTGCTGCTCAGGGTTTCCAGCATGTGAATGGACATAGGATTGTCTATATTATCCTCTTTTTCCTTATAGTTTTAGCTCAAATCAATGACATTTTAAGGGATATTTTACTAGAGGGTCTAAGTTCCTTTCTTAATGGGATCATAATGAACCAGCATCTCCTGGTGCAAAACAAGTATGTAATCTAGGTAATCAAATAAATCAGCTTTCTAAAATACCAGAGGGATTAGATATAGCTGACAGTGAGAGCTGAGGCATTGCTCTGCACACATTGCCTTTTTGCTTTGAATTTGGAAGTTCAAATACTGATATGCTGTATTGGTGTCTGATACTTTATCCTGACATTTCTGGTTTACTAATAAATAACTTCTTATACAAACTTTCCTTGCTCTGAAGAATGGCCTTGTATGCTAAACCTCAACATATTTTTCAAATAACCTTCATTTCCAGTTACTAAGATAAACTGCTTCTGAGATAGGCCAGCTTAGAAAAGTTTCAGAGAAAATTTTGAACAAGATGAAGAGCACCTTTTCTTGAGGCCTCTGTGTCAAAAACGGCTTTTCCAAATGACTTTAAATGCAGGTAAAATACATTTTTTTGTCGCAGTTCAAGGAGGCGATATCTGAAATAGAAATAATATTTTTAATGACAGTTTTAAGGAGAAGGTACAGTTGAGCTTACAATACAATACACACTTCAACATTAGTGTTGGAAACTACTCCTATATCATCTTAATACAATTTTTTACCAAACAGTTTTATACAGTAATTTCTTATTTTCAGTGAAATAGCAGGTTGGACGTTTCAATCTTGCAACACCTTCAGTTTATTGGAGCACTGAAAACTTGCACCTGAAAAATAGAAAAAAAAATGCAACCTGACTGTTGCATTCATGTTTAACAGCCAGTCCTCAAAGGTGGGTCACCAGACAAGTCAAACACAATTAGCAAAACCTTAGACCAAATGAGAAAATGCAATTCCCTTTGATGATAATAAAACACTTGCATATGCAGTAATGTGGTGTGGATTAGCAGAGTGATCTGCTCTGGATATCTGATTCTGAAGTATGGAGCCAGCACAAGCAGTGGGTTTTGTTGCAAACTTGTACAGATGATCAGTTATAGACCGTTTTCATATACTGAAACACAGTTCTAGATCTGATTGTTACATGATCCCTGGACAACTGCTGACAAAGAATCTAAGAGAAAATTCCTGATTTCCCTCACTGTTCTTCAAACCATAAAGTCCCATTCAACTGGAAATTAACGTTTTCTCTCACCAGTGTTCAGGATACACAACTTTCTGAGAGCTTCCTAATGACT
>NW_010355791.1:0-2236 GCF_000700745.2 Antrostomus carolinensis | reverse complement strand
TACAGCACAGTTAAATCAGAGAGAAGGCTTCCTTTGGAATGAGGGGGAGTTATGCTGAACCTCAACTGTTCTTCTAGCTCAGAAGTCATGTTGTATAAACGGGAGATTTGGCTTGGAGATCACCAATGCAGCTCTCCATAGCCTTGATTCCTCTTGGAGGAAGAGGAAGGGAAGGCCGTGAGCATTATTGTGCCATCCATTGGAACCAGTGTTTCAGTTTGGTTTAGTGACTGACACTGTGTCCACAAGAAGACTGATAAGCTGTTTTAGTGATTTCATTTTTTTTAGAGTACCTAAATATCATGTTGTTGATGTCACAGTTCATGACCAGCTAAAGTGGTCAGCCCTTTTATTTTAGTCTGGAAAGACCCTCTTGAAATATCTCCACTCTTGAAAGAGGTCACTCTTTGCTACCGAGAAACCGTAAGTGATGCCACAGAGCACCCTGAAAAGCCCATCAGTTAAGCTGAGCTGCCATTTGTGAGAGAACATCTACGTGTTGCCAAAAGCTAAATGATGTTTCAATAAGCAGAAGTTATTGCTGCCGTCCGGCGTCTGCACTGATACTCATAACAGTTGTCTCCTTCCTGTGGCCCAGTTCACAGCCATAACTGGTATAATTAACGTGTTCAGAAATCAGTTCGCACTTGGGAGCTGGTACTTGGGACGAGTGCATCTGGCTCCAGCGTGTCAGGGCTGACTCAAACCTATGAACAAGCCAGATCACAGAGTAAGACATTTTAAGTGTTGCATATGCTTGACCTTGCCAGTCAGTGCCTAAAATGAAATTATGCTCATGCTGAAACATTTCTCTAGGTTATTTTGTGTTGAGTTGCTATGCTAAAATGTGAGGATGATGGGCTGATCTGCTCTCTTTATTATAATCCATCATGGACTATCCAGCAAGATTCTTCAAGGAGAGCGGTGGGATCAGGAGGCTTGGCTGAGGGTTTGGATTCATAACTCAACGAGGTGGAAAATGCATGGCCAGACAGTGGGGATAGCAAAGTCCATTGTGCAGGAGGAATGTAAATTGCATTTGTCTCCAATGACATGTGAACTTCAGGCTTTGCTGCTGTGGGTTGAGGTTGCTCTGGAGCCACAGCTCAGTCATGAGTGGGGAGGACGTGGCTCTGTGGAGGACATTTCTGTACTAATCTGGTTCTCTATGTGCATCTTAGGTCCAGTGGATGAATACATGCTGCCTTTTGAAGAAGAAATAGGTCAGCACCCATCCCTTGAGGACCTGCAAGAAGTGGTGGTTCACAAGAAGATGCGCCCTGTGTTCAAGGATCACTGGCTGAAACACCCCGTACGTCCCTCCTGCTTAATGGTGGAAAATGTTTTCCTGTGTGATGGGAACAAGGGATGTGGTTATGCATCATTCATTAGCTTCAGAGGGAAGTTAACCAGTCCACCCCAGTGCACGGACCTGCTCCTTGGTGATAGAATCAGCACTGGGGAATGAGGGGTTGCTCAACACCTTTATGTTCCTTTTTCCATTTGTCCCTTGTATTTAGAGAGTAAATCAGCTGATTAAAGTCAGCCAGTGCTGAATGTGGAGCGTGTGGTGGTTTAGTAGGACTCCTTAAATATAATGAAAGAATGGAAAATAAAAGTCCCTTTCATTAAGAAAAAAACTGAGCCATACCATTGAAGACATGGTCCTCACAGGCTAGATAGCATGCAAGACTTGAACAGTTTTTTGAGGAAAAATTAATTAGACATGAAGGCAAGCAGACAATGAAGCAAAATGCAGCATGGGTTTCCCAGAGGTAGATCATTTCAGGCTCGTGTTTTTAATAGAAGAGGTGATATTTTTTTTTTTCTAAGAAACTGAGCAGATAATGAAATCTCACAGGGCTTCAGTAAGAAGCTGAATTCTTTTATTCTGACCAAACTGCCAAGGTTTTGGATAGATTCAAGTGTACTAATTCACTACCTAGAAGTCAAGAAGAACTGGGAGTTCTAGATAAAGACGAGTGTTCCAGTCCAAATGAGGGTTCAGATAAGAGCTGCGCTCTTCCAACAGCGTTGAATTAGGTTATTTTGGGTATTTCTGCAGAAGTTATTGCAAACAAAGCAACAGTTTCATAGGAACTGATACGGTGCTGCCAGCTCTCATGGTTTTATCATGGGAATCATAATACTTGATGTCTTGTCTTTTAAAGCTTTAACTGCTGAATCTTGGGATGTATTTTGATATTTTGATGATCCAAGGGCTGGAGCACCTCTC
>NW_010355790.1:0-2276 GCF_000700745.2 Antrostomus carolinensis | reverse complement strand
CATGGTCCCACTGTGGGTCAAACCAACACACATACTGATTCTGTGAAGTGTAGTTTCAGCCCCTCACTTTGTTAGATTACTGTAAATGACAGTCAAAATAACAGTGGGAAGCAAGGGATTTGGAAAGATAGCTCACTTTGGAATTCACATCAGGGAGGAATGTTCCATCAGCTCCTAAAAGAGAGCCTTTATAGGCTATCTGTGGCTTCTTAGCCTGAAAGACTGACAGTTTTAAAGTCTAGGCAAATATCAGAAGGGCTTACCACATAAATAAATGTGCCTTTGTCTTTATCACAGTATGGAAAGCTCAAAATTGTAATCAGAGAAGACTGTGTGGACATTATTTAAGGCTATAATTTATCTAGCACCCAAAAATATGTCACGTGTTTCTCACAGAAAGAGGTCTGTTGCCATATAGATTAAATATGATTATTCATTGTTCTGTGTGCCAGAATCTTACGTAAGCATTACAGTATCTCTAAAGAAAAATAATTCTTATTAACCATTCTTTGTATTGTGATCCAGTGTTTGAGATGCAGAGAGATCTGCCGGCACAGTAAAAGCTAATAAAAGTCATTATGTTATGAGCCACTACTAATATATTTCACTGCTGTGGAATGGCTTTAATTTACCAGCCCCTTTGATTCTAACACACAGGATCTGCTTCTGAAAATTATTATTTCTCACACAATGAATTTGTTTTCTCTCTGCTCTCCAGCTGCCCTGGATGCAGTTCCATCCCCTTTGTTTTTCCTGCTTTGGGAGTTGCTTTTTAAATGTTGATGGCACATACTTCAGCCTTTGATCTTCCCCTGAGTCCCCTCCCCTGCTACTTCAGTGCCTACCAAAGAAGCAGTAAGTCTGTAGACAGTATCACTTCTATAGTCAAATGCGTTTGGCAAAAGTCAAGAATTTCTGTTATGTCAAAGCTGAGGGATGAGGCTAGTCTCAGTTAGTCAGCAAAGATTCTGTGAAAATGCATCTTCCAGGAACATCCCCAAGCCTTTTATGAGAGAAAGGATTTATTTTCAAACAAGTCAAGATGCTGTTAAGTTCAAGAAAAGGCAAATTAATCTCTTACTTTGAGCTTCTTAACTCCTACTTTCAGCCTCTTCTTCACTGCTGACCCTCCAGGAACCATTCTTTGCACCAAGCCCCAAGAAAGGACAGGAGACAGAATTAGCCAAACTTCTCAGTGGAGAAAAAAGTTTATGATTTTCTAGAACAAAAACACAATTAAGAGCATGCTATCTTGGGAACCTGGTTATGTTGCTTTCAAAGTACTCAGTGTGTCAAAAAAACCTGAAACAACAACAACAAAACCCCAACAACCTAAGAAAGTATTTTTTAATTATAGAAATTGTTGAAAATTGACCTGAAATACTGACTTTTTAGTTTTTTATGTTTGGAACAACGCTCTTGGCAAATCATTCTTCATGCAATACAAATCTGTATGGAGTAGATCATATGTAAAAGTATATACAGGGATGTACAAGTCATTTCCAAGACGTGGTTTATGAAGAGAATTAAATTGAAAACATTGCAATATCTGAACACAGTGCTTTTAAATCACTCTTTGCAGGAAGGCACATGCAAGAATTGTGTATGTTGTGTTTTTAGGGCCTGTTTGCAGACAGGAATAAGGTTGCTAAGAGTTGAAGACTCATGAATGTTTCTGTCACTGTTTCCAGTGCTGAGGTAAAACAGCAACTAGCAGAATTGACCACCTTATTGTCAGGCAAAGCTAGGTTAGTCTATTCAGCAGTTTTTGGAAATTATCTTTTTTTTTTTTTTTCCCCCCTCTATAGAGTTTTCTGGCAAATATTTTTAGGTTTTTTTTAAATAGAATTGTTCTTCCTATACAGCAGAGCCATTTGAAATTCTCTTTCAGACGATATGTGTTATTTCTTCCTTGTGATGTGTGAAACCAAGGAGATCTTTTCAAGTACTCACTGTGAAGGGAAGTAACACAATTGTCAGAAGTTTAAACACAGGAAGATCTGTTTATTGGACAAAGAATGTATGCGGTCAGGTCTCCAGCATGAGGACTCACCTCTTCTATCATTAAATTGTATCTGACTTCTGTAGAAGTAAGCCCATCACATTCAAACACTTGTAGTTTAAGGAAGCCTCTTATCAAACAGTAACATTTTGTACAAATAAGTACTTATTGGGACAAGAAAGGAAGGAAAAATGGGACTCTGCAGTCATATATGAAAGAGCTTGACTGAAGTCCTTGACTCAGTATATATTAGAATCATAGAATCATAGAATGG
>NW_010355789.1:0-2273 GCF_000700745.2 Antrostomus carolinensis | reverse complement strand
GCCAGAGGGGCACGTGGTGGTCCCAGGACTGGGATAACGGGAGCAGCAGCAGATCTGTGCTGGGAGCTGGGACTTTGACTCCTCAGGGTCAGGGTGCAGTGGGTCTGGATCTGTTCTTTGCAGAAAGGAGGGAGAAGCTCAGCAGCTTTCTGCAGGAGGAAACTCACCACTTACACCAAGGAAGACACGGGCTCCCTGGGTGTGGGATGCTCGCGGCTGGGTGCACGGGTTAGCAGGATTTACACACTCTCTGGGGCTTAATATTGCATTTCACATTCTTGGAGTTCAAGCTATTGCCTTGAAAAAATAAAACAAACTCATATTCAACATGGGAGATTAATCTCTAACACAAAATATTTAATTAATACAGTGAAATTTCATTTCATGGGTACTTGCATTTGTGCTATGATAAGCCTTAGCCGAAGATCAGCGTATCACCAAATACTGCCTAAGACAAAGGAACCGCTCGTCTGTATTGCAGCCAAGCATAACAAATAACCACGAAGTATTTTGGCACAGCTCTGTAATATTTGCTGTATTAGTCCTTTACATGAATAATTTACAGCTAAAGGTCGGTCTCACTGCCATCACCAAATCAAAAGCTATTTGCACTAGTTATGATATCACAGTGACATCTCGGCTCAAACGGTTTTCACTTTCCCAGACGAGGTATTTCATTGAATTTAGTTAATTTCTCTTACATATTAAGTGAAAACAGAATTAAAACAAACATTCCCCGTATCCAGGACAGATGCACAAGTTCCATTGTAAATATTCAGCTTTAGTGAGGAGGGGCTTTGGTGCAGAGGGACCGAGCCTCCTCTCTGTAGCGTGAGCACAGACTTGTCCTGCGGCACCGTCCACAAGAGCCCGCAGCCTCGGGATGCCCGGGAGCGTGTTCCCACGGAACCAGCACATCTCCAGCACCACCCAGGTCAATCCTCCTGGGTCTCTTGCCTTGCAGTGTTTATATATGTCCTCCCAAAAAGATCCTACCCAGCACAGAGACTCGAGATAGAGCTGTGTTACCAGTCTCCAGTTTGACAAACTGGAAGAAGACAGAAAAACCAGAAAAAGAACCTTCTGGTTTGGCAAAGCACAGTGGTGGGGGTGACGTTGGACTGGCTTGGGATTGTTCTACAAAATGGGAGTTTGGTCCTTAACAAGGGGGTGGGAAGGGCTGTGGGGGGCACAGGCCAACGACCTGCCCAGCCTAAAAACCATCCCAGATTTTCCTTGTTATTCAGAGGTGGTTTGATGACCAGTGGATGAGCTGACCTGAGACACCTCACCACTGTCAGAGCAGCCCTGGGCTCTCCATCCTCCCAGCACAGCTACTGGGACTGGGGTCACCCGTGGGGGACAGTGGGTGCCCAGTGGGGTGGGGGGACCCCAGGACCCTGCCAGCCCATGGGATGGGGCAGGGGGCTGCTCCAGCACAGCACGTGCTGCCTCTGGCCAAACTCCCACCCACTGCAGGGAGTTTGTCACTCGGAAAGCTTCACAAACCCAAACCCAGCAAAGTCACATTCTCATTTACACATTAAGTCTTTTTATTCCTCTCTTACTGCACACAAGGGCCATAAAATGAGCAGCAATATAATTTACTTATGCTTCAAGGCCCCTTTACAGAGCCAAAATGATTTATGGAGCCTTGGTGCACATGACCGACGGGCCCTTAATATTTAAAAGCTGTAAAAATATTGCACAAACCCTATGTATTACCAAGTCAGTTTTGGCCTACAAACATATTAAGATAACTCCACATACATTGCAACCGGTCAAATATTAATCATTGAATAATTCATCCTGTGGATTTATTTTGGTTTTTTTTTTAAAAAAAAATCATTCAGCAGATATATTTGTCCACTCTAGTACAAATACATATTTATGATATGGTTATTGGTCTAATGTATGTTTTCTGCTATCCTCATTTCAGAATATACATAATAAGAGTCAAATTCATCCCCAGAAAGGGAAAGGGAGGAGGGCCCAGCAAAAGTTTTACATGCAGGGCTATGCTGGCAAAATGCTGCTGCCTGCAGCCAGGGAGCTCCGGAAATGAGTGGTTGCAGTCTCTTTAAAAATTGATGGTTTTGCTGGAGCCGTTATGAAAGCACCAGAGAGCACTGGAGCTGGGGGAGAAACCTCCACACACCAAGTGGAATCTGTAGGAATCCCAGAAAAGCTGGGGGGTACCCACTGCTGCCAGCTCCTACCTTGCACCCTCCTGTTCCACCCCGACAGAGCCCCTGCTGCCCCCCAGCTCTGCC
>NW_010355788.1:0-2286 GCF_000700745.2 Antrostomus carolinensis | reverse complement strand
CGCTCTTCCTTGGCGTTTCGACGCAGAGACGTACACAGCTTCTTAACTTCATCCACCGTAGGATCAAGACTCTGCTTGTACCTGGCCTAGTAACATAAAATGCAAAATAATCATTTTAAGTGTAAAAACAAATCTATTTAAGATGCAGGCACCTAGTTAAAAGAGAAGCATGTATATAAATTGGTTACATTGGGAAAAGAAAACACAAAACATTTACTGTAGAGCTGAATAAACAAAATATGTCTGCTACTGGTGTGTGGGATCGCACACACATACAACAACAACACAGGTTTGTGTGAGATTATCACAACTCTCAGATCTGTTTCACCCAGGGTTTATTAACATTCAAAAAGCCTTAGGAAGGTCAAATATGCTTTCAACATCAGCCAGCCTCAAAAATAACCCTGCACAATTCTCTTAATCCTCAAATTCATAGCCTGTACATCTCCAACTCAACAAAATTCCCTCTTAAAGACAGAGAACTGTATAAATCAGGTATTCTGTAAACCTGAAATCTCATCCAAAATGTTTCCTTCCCTCCCATCTGGAAAAAGGACACAGTTCTTGCTTCAAGCCTTAAAAGGAACAAAAATACCAGCTTGAAGGGTAGCGAAGTTCACAAAGCTATCATGGGGTAAGAACAGCAGCAGCTTCTTCCTAAGCCCCAACTAGTTAATTCCCCTTTTATTAATAAGATAGATATTAAAAAAAAAACCCCGGCCAACACCTCTGCAAATATGTTAACTCTCGATGGAGTCTTGCCTTTTCTAGATGGACCCACAGCAGACACAGGGAAAAATTTTAAGGTAAAAGGGTTGTCTTCAAAAAGAAACACGGCCACCTTCTCACCCACCCTCACGGCCACCCTACGTCCACCATGGGCACGCTCCTTCCCAGCAACAAGTTTACTTTGAATTTGCAGATCTCTCCAGCCCAGCAGCTCATCACATGACTGGTTCCATCAGGCCATAAACATGACTATGGCTCAATACTTCTCATCAGCTCTTTGCATATAAGAGGCACAGAGAGGACTGCTGACTAAGATGTACAGGGGTTTTAAAAGTAGACTAGTTACCTGGAGATACTAGAGGAGACTACAGAAAACTACAGGAAAATGAAAGAATGTGCAACCAGCAAGTACATAACAATTTCATTCAACATTCAGTGAGAGATAAAATCAGGAAAAAAAAAATCAACACTAACATACATACTTTAAATTCACGTGACTATTAGCAGTTAAGAGCAGGCACCAGGTTACACCAGACTATTGCACCCCCTCCCTAAAGAAAGGGTATGAACATAACCATACCTCATAACCTCACCTCAAACAGCCTATTCATCAAGACAACACCATTCTCAAGATAAAAGTGAACAAAAGCCCCAGGAATGTGATATTCACACAGCTGGGTAAAAAGATGGAAAACTGACCGAGAGCCCTTGGCAACTGACCCTTGCTTTTGGAAAAAGCTTTGGCTGCGGACACTACATGATCATTCCCAGCTATACAGCTCCACAAGCACGCAATCAGAGCACGCTTCTATGTTTGAGGAAAAAAAAGCCTGTTAAAAAAACTCAGTATTTCAAAAACACTTTTTCCTTGGCTAAGTTAAAGATGCCTACGTAGTAGCTAGTCTGTCATACTCAGAAGTGCATCTTCTTGAAGCAAGGCCAAATAATAACAAGTCTTTCAACTGTCCTTTGAAAGACAAAAGCCTGTTTCTTCCTCTCTTCTCCAGAACTGCAGAGAGAGACTGAGAATCCAGAATCACAATGGCTTAAAAAAATTAAAGCTGATGTATTGAAATAAAGAACCAAGTTTAAGAGCAAGACAATCATATACACACCTCTAGAAAAATCTGCTCTTGAAAGCCTGTTTATAAAACAAATCAAGGTCTCAGAAGTTTAGGCTTTTAAGGTTTTCTTCTGTGACAGGCAAAGATAAAGTCTTAAAATATCATACTAAAAGAGGATGAAGCACTTTAATATAAAAATGGTTTGTTTATCTATGAAGCTTGAAAAACAGTTATCATGCTGCTCAATTAATATTCAGCATCTCAAGCCAAAAGGCAAGGTGGATATAATTAATGGAACCATTTGCATGATTACAACGAAGAAAAGCAAGGAAAAGGAGAAAAAAAATATTAAGAACCAGTGATCTGACACAACCACTCTTTTTGGGAACTTCTGCACTAAGTAAAGATAAGAGGCTCTATCAATCCTAACACAGACCCCCCCACCTCTTTCTCTCTCCTCTCAGTGTTGTTATGAAGGTGCTGATTTGCAAAA
>NW_010355787.1:0-2235 GCF_000700745.2 Antrostomus carolinensis | reverse complement strand
TGATCTTTCGAGGTCCCTTCCAATCCCCATCGTTCTGTGATTCTGTGATTTGCTTTGCTGCCTGCTGAAAGATTGCTTCCTCCAAGCTTATGCTCTAATTTCCTGCCTTGTAATTAGCTCTTCCACATGGTTACCCCAATGTGCACAGCATGCAGTCATATGATGAGCTTATGCCACTGGACATCCTCAGCGGGCAGGATCACAAGGCAGCATGTTAAATCCTGCCCTCCAGATCGGCTGGACCGTAATGCAGGCTGATGGTGGTGGAGGGGGCTGGCTGTGGAGAAATGACCCCTGGGTGCAGGGATGTGGCTGAATTTGGGCAGAAAGGGATTACTCTGGTCAAAGAGGCGGAGAGGCATTTCTCATTGCAGTAGTAGCATTCTCAAAGGGTTGTTTTGAGAGGTGCAGTTGCCTCACCTGTGCCTGGAGGGTCACAGCAGAAACACCAGCCTGGGGGAAGCTGGTCCTGCTTCCAGGCACCTGCTGTCCTTGGCCCCTGTGCAGGGGCTTTGGGAGCAGGCTCTGCTGAAACAGCCTTCCTCTCTAATCTTGAGGGGGGGGGGAAGGAAAGGAGAAGGATCCGGTGCTCAGGAGCAGTGTTGGAGCACCTTGCACTGGGAAATCAGATTCCCTCATGCTGGTTTGTCCTCTGAAGAAGTGTAGAGATGATAACTGCATCCTTGGAGACAGCTCCAGCCTCAGGCAGGGACCACCACCAGGCATCCTCCCAACTGCTTGCTGCTCAGCCTCCCTGCTGGCATGACTGGCCCAGCTGCAATTCCCCCTGGCTCCCAAAAAGCACAGGGCATCACTGGCCTTTACTTGCCACCCCTTTATATCTCAAGAGCCAGTTTTTCATGTGGTGCAAGTTGGCGCTTCTCTGCCACCTCCCATGGACAGCACTTGAGAAGCCAAGGAGAAGTAATGGGGAGGGGATATTTTGTCAAATCTAATTTGGACTGGATTACACTGGACTGAAATTGGGCAGTTTGACTCCAGGTTTCACAAATCAAGGTTTCCCCTTCCTTTGAGTACCTACGGTTCCCAATTAAAATCTTAACCTGAGGTGACAGATGTAATTTCATTTAATCTCTTCTTTCAAATCCTAAGGACACTTTTGGGCTATTTTCTAGTTTACAAGGTTTTATTTTAAAGTCCTTTTTTTCAAAGTGGTGTTTGGTGTCTTGTTGCTTTCATGTGAAAAAAACTGGGAGCAAGGTGTCCTGAGCTCTTCTCAAGAGCCATGGTAACAGGAGAGCTGATAAACACAAACAAGGTCAATCCCAAACTTTCAAATGATGTCAGATCAGCCTCCTGATGAGAAAAATGAAGACATGAGAGAGGAGAGAGAATCTACTTGAAGGCACCAACCTGGATATGATAAAGCACCTTATAGTGTTAGTTAAAACTGTTTAAAATGTTTCCAACGTGTTTTACAAAAGATTGCTTGAGGATTAGGTACTTGTGGAAGAATGAAAGTTGTCTATAAGGATTCTTCCATGTCAGGAGACTTGCACTGCAGTAGGCAGCTGTTCAAAGGAATCCACAGTCCTTTCAAGTCATTGATTACTCAAGAGTCATCCATGACCAAACCTGATATATCCTATCAACAGCAAACACCTTATTTTAGGCTTGTTGATTGTGGAGAGACTGGACCATGAATTGTGTCCCTCTGCCTCGTGCCATCTGTTGCAGTCCTCCCAGGGGATGCTCAAAGCATCTGCTGTCTGGAGGATCAGCCATGAACCACGAGCTTGGAGAAGCACCATGCAATGCTGCCTGCCCAGCTGGAGTGAGGATGGCTGTTGGGGCTGGGACTGGCAGGTCCCCTGGCTGGGAATGGCTTTGTGAGCCTCATGGCTGCTGGGTGGGCATCCCACAAGGGTGTTGGTGGGGGAGTGGCAGTGTAGGTTGGACCTGTTTATTCCTCTGACTTCGAAATGTGGTGATTCTTGTCTCTTCCTAAGCATGACCTGTGCCCTTGGGTATCTCCTGAGCCTGACTTGTTCCCTTGGGTATCAAACTGGTCATTTTAAGTCTCAGGGACTGAGTCTCAGAGGCACAGCGTATCAAAGGATGGACGTGACTCCTTACCAACAAGCAGCAGCAATCTTCTTGCCTCTCCCCCATCCCAAGAGCTACAACCAAGGTGCAAGGAGAACTCCTTCCCTGCCTGCATTCCCAGCCCTGGTCGCCTAGCTCTGTGCATTTCACACGCGTTCAGGGATGACA
>NW_010355786.1:0-2225 GCF_000700745.2 Antrostomus carolinensis | reverse complement strand
TTTTTTTTTTCTGCTTTTTCTACATGGAAAAAAAATAGGTCTGGTCTATCCTGGAAAACCAAGAAAACATATTAAAAAAGCCAGCTGTAAAGTTACTGTTTTGTGAGCTTCAACTGAACTTTTGGATGATATGGAAGCCTGTATTAAAGAATGAACTTCTATCTTGTTTTCCTTTTTATATTAAGTAGTAAAAATTCGGTCCACAGGTCCCAAGACCTCTTTCACATTACCTTCCCCCAAGCTTAATCTGACGCAACATGATTTCCACAGCATCTTGCAGTTTCTGAAGTTCTTAATGTGTGGGTTTTGGTCTGAGGGTTGTTTTTGGTTTTTTCTCATAGCTTGATGTCTTGATCACTCTACATGGACTTTTTGCTTGGTTTTTTACTGTAATGAAACAAAAGGGTCTTGTTATGAAGTTCCATAAACCTTGTCGCTGAGTATGGATAGGTAGATAAAGCTGTAAATTGCTTTTTAAAACAACAGCAAAACAAGGAAGAATGATAATGCGGTGGGTTTTTTTCCAGCACTGAGACCTTGGATGTGTTTGCCCATGAAGATGCCGTGTATGGCCTTTCAGTGAGCCCAGTAAATGACAACATCTTTGCCAGTTCATCCGATGATGGCCGGGTTCTTATTTGGGACATCCGAGAGTCCTCCCATGGAGGTAAGATCTCTAGGTGGGAAGGATCATTGATTTGGGAAAAATTTGGGCAAGGCAGGGGAGGGAAAAGTTATGTTTGTCTGGGACAATTGAGACGAGGGGTGTTGGAGAAGGGTGAAAGTGAGGCATAATTCTTGTGGCTGGTGATGGGCAAGCCCTGGTCATTACAGTTCAGTGTTACTGATGTAAATGACTTCATACAGTACCAGCGTATAGTGCAGGCTAGCATAGAACTTGCTATGCATAGGTTTTAGCTTCAGTAATGAAGCAGCAGAGGGCATGTTTCTATAGCCTGGGATAAAAAAAATTTGCCATGTAGAAAGCTGTTATTTTGATTTGAATAATTTTCCAAAGCTGTTTGTATACTTCCCTGTGACACTGAGAATTGTTCTTTTGCATGTTTTCTGGTTGTATGGAAACTTAGAGCCCTTATGTGATAACAAGGAAGGTGAATGATTACTTCAGTCTTTATTTTCTAAAACAGAACTGAAAACTGTTGATTTATGTAACAAACCTGCAGCTTCTCAAAACACTGCAGTCTCTGTTTTTACAGGTGCAGTTTTAAGGCTGAAGAATCTCAGTTTAGAACTGTAGTTACATAAATTTGGCAAGGAATACTTCAGTAATTGAATTTCATTATATGAATACTTAAAGTAATACTTCAGTAAATGCATTTGTGAATTTACCTCACCCTAAAGAACACAAAGCTGAGAATTTAAAACTGACCAATCTGCAGGAGTTACAGAATCTGGTTCCCTTCCTCATAGCTAAAATAAACTTTCATCTTTTTTTGAAGCTGGTTAAATGTAATTGCCTCAACTCATAGTTCCTACTGGTCTTACAGGAAAGTTGTTTATGGCACTGAAATCCAGCTTGTGTGTGTCAACTTGTACAAGTGTTGCTGGGTCAAAGTTGCCATTTAATGGAATTAGCTTTTTCTACACCTAGTGAATTTGATGCATTTTCTAGACTGTGATTCTGTCCCTTTTTTATTAGGAAATGAAAGCTGAAACAAGACATACTTCATAGTCTCATAGGAGTCTTTTAGAGCCGCTAGTGTCATGGGGGCTTTATTGAACTTGAGCAACCAGAGTTAGGTCTTTCTTGATAAGCCCCACCAGAATACTCAAGTAGATTGGTTATTGATGCCCTCCCTACCGCAGCCGTATTGCCTTTGTATAGATAAAAATTAAATATACTAGCACTGCATTCAGTTTTCAGTAATCTGATTCGTACTGTGAATTCTGATTCACTTATGCAATTGTGATACCCCTTACCTCTTTCCCATCTGGTAATTTTATTAAAACATTCTCAAAAACAAGGCACACACTCAGTACATGTGTATCACAGACTTCAATAAAAATATCTATAATGTCTCTCCTCAGTCTTTGTGGAACTCATTAATAGCCTCCCTCTTGCTCATAAGTCCCTTACTAGCACGGTGAACTGTTGTCTTCTCTTCAGCCAGTTTCTTTCCCATGCAACTTGCTTTGCTAATCCCAACTGCCTGTAGCTACACTTGATACTATACCACATGTGGATTTAGTCCTCATTAGATCTA
>NW_010355785.1:0-2245 GCF_000700745.2 Antrostomus carolinensis | reverse complement strand
TTACAAATCCCACAAAAGCAACCAAGTCCCAATTACCAAAGCATCGTGTATGTTAGTCTTTTAAACCCATGTCATGTCATTAGTCTGGTACCGTGGGAAACTGGATAGTCTTTGCTCTGGATCCAGTATTCTGACTTATACACGTACCTGGAGGCATCTTACAAGATTGGTGCTGTATCAGAAGAGTTAGATATCATCTAATTTTTAATCAATCAAGGTGTTTTGGTTCTCATTTCTAATGTAAAACTACCTGTGACGAGGGATAAATCACATCTGAACTTTAGCGATGTTGTACTACCTTTTTTTTTTTATCTTCATTTCTGCAACTTGACTTCTGAGTGACCTCTCCCTCAGTTCTTCAACTATTAAATTCCTTTGCAGAAAGTTATTTTCTGATCCTTTATGCTAATTTATCTGAGCAACAGCTAAGCAAATTAAACACAAAGTCTTAACAAGGATCAGAGGAACAATGACAGGCAGAGGAATCCTGGTAACCTAATCAGTGAAAATTAAGGCATACTAAACTGACTGCTCCTAAAATGGTAAAATCCACCAAGGTGAGTCGACAGAAGAAATTTTGGTGGTTGTATAAAACTCATATTATGATATTAAGGCAGGACTGTGTAAGACATGATGGGATGTTCAGGAGAAGGACTGATGGTAGGGAAAAAGAGGGATCTTCGTGGGTTGGGGAAGGAACAAGGATGGAGAATAGAGGGAACAGGAGAGAAAAGGTGGCAGCTGCTCAGGACACCAAGGGAATGATCTCCTGCATCCCAAACCCACCAGGTCCAGCCACATCAAACATGTTCCTGTTTGTGTTTTAACTGTCCAGAACACAACATACTCACTTCAAACAATCCATATTTATAGCATTGGATTCCAGAAGTGGAGAGACAATGAATTAAGGGTGAAAATATCACCTTGTGTAGCCAAAGAATAAGCTCAATATTTCACCCCCTATTCTGCCTTGCAGAATTTTTCTCACTCCCATCTCCAGACATATCTTTTTCCAGCCACCGGAGCTGTCAGCTGTCAGAGCTCTTTTCCTTTTTCAACTCAGTTGTTTTAAGATACTATCAGCATTCCCAATGACATTTTATAGCCCTTGCAGCATTGGGAATTTTGGAACTTAATTTCTGATGTCCAGAATATTGCTTGAGGGGAATGTTTTAAAATTTATATGGAAAAAATAAGTTTTGCCTTAAAATGTGAGGCCAAAGAATAAACAATGCTGTGTTGTTAAATAATTAAGGTAGGGCATGTCTTTTATCATGAAGTTGGAGAATCCAGCTGCCAGTTGCTTTAAGTAAATCAGATAAATGCAATCTGAGAATTTTTTTAAAAATATTTAACATGTTTCAATATAAACAAGCACTGAGTGTAGCATACATTTTTTTTTAAAAAGTAGTAGAATTTGAGCAAAGAGGAGAAAAGACTCGGGCTACAATCCTTCAGAGTAATTGAATTTATAAGTTTTAAAACAGTTTTAAAATTTCTTTCAAAGTCTTTTTTCCCTTGAAAAATAGTCCAAGAGGGCTTTGATCACTGACTTAAAATGACTGACTTAGATCAGGACTGAGAGAAAAAGAAAAGGAAAATATATATGTGTGTTTAGATATACATATGTGCTTGTATATTCCCCTTCAGAGTACATTTAATATGTTTTTTGCATTTGCCATTCATTTCATAACAAAGGGCAACTTCTCTTGGCATGAACAACCATCAAAACATTTCAGTATATGATATACTTGAAAATCTTCCTTTTTGCTAAGAGCACATATGGATTAAATTTATTTATATTCTTAGTTTGCACGTCTTGAAAATAAGCTACACACCTCTTTCTTGATGTTACTGTCTCTTTCAGGTTTATATTTCACTTCATTTGAACAGAAAGGAAAATTAACCACCGTGAACAACCCTCGGACTGTTGGGAAGACTGAGAAATGACATTTGGCATTTTAAATTTGCTGCTCCATTAAATCAAATATTTGCCCTGTGGACCGGCAAAATTGTATCAGAGAAGCGATATTCAGATGCACTCAGACGACATTTTCTTAGGGTGTTGAGGTGCCGTGAAGGATTCTCATGAGTGTTATATAGGTCTACTCATTAGAGGAACTGTACATTTGAAGGACTCTTTCCTTTTGCTGACCGATTTCTTTGTCTGTACTGAATTGAGCATGAGCCAATAGTAAGAAAGGAAGTAGAGCTTCCCCAGGTTCCAGTATAGGCTGGGGACAGA
>NW_010355784.1:0-2193 GCF_000700745.2 Antrostomus carolinensis | reverse complement strand
CCAACCCAGACCATTCTATGATTCTCTGATTCTATGATTTTCAGAAAGTTTAAGAGTTCAAAATCTAGGGAACTATAAAAATTAAGTTTGAAATTCTTTCTTTCCCCTTTTATCCTGCTCCCTAAAATCTGCCCACCAACTTTGTTAGCCAGGTTTACTTCTTTTTTCTTTCATGCATGGAGAAGTCTTTCAAATAGGAGGAACCTTGAAACTACAGCAAAAAGTATGTTAAATGAACAAAATGGGGAGGTGGTATAGTATCTTCTCTACTCTTTATTTAATCACAGATATCTCAAAATAAAACCCTTCAGATGAAGGGCATTTGTGTCCCTACAAATCTGATTCATATCAGATAACCTCAGGGATTTAGTTAAATGAAAAGTGTTTAAAATTTCCTGTGTGCTGAATTTTTTAAGCTCAATTAGCTGTTTTACAGAAGTGCCAAAATTTATTTTTATGAAAATTCTTTACAAAAAAGATGTGACTTGTCATCTGTTACCAAAGTTTTGTTCATTCCAGTGGAAGCAGAACTGATCTTCAGGGCTGTGCTCCACAGGCAATCCCTGAATACAATCCCTCACCCACAAAAAAAAACATCTTTAAGAAGCTCAGGAAGAAATATTCACCATGGAAGGTTTGCAGGAGAAGCAAAGGTGTTACACATTTTTTTAATCCTGTTTTGTGACAAAAAAAAAAAATAAGGAGGCTATTACTAGTTCAAAACAGATGCATTCTATGTAAATAAGGTTCCATTTTAGTTTGTGCGGGCTTTGACAACACCCTACTGGAGTTGCCTTGGTTTTTGCTGTTTCTCTGAGACAAGGCTGGTAATTTTTGTTGCTGTTCGGAAGTCAGTGTGAATAAGAGAGCCAAGGTACTCACAACAGATCTGAGGTGAAGAAGGAGGAAGCCAGGAGGCTGCAGAGCTGCTGCTTGCTATGTAATGCTGGCTGCTGAGATGAAAAACTAGAGGAAGAAATAGGTTGCCTTTTCACCTGCACTGCCAGTCTTGCCATACTCCTGAAATTCTCCACTGAAAGGTGGTAAGGGCTCCACTCCCAAACGGCCCTGCGCCTGGTTGCACTGGCACTCTACACGTGTATGTACAGGGATGAGTGAGAGGGGAACGGCTTCCCGTTCTTTGTTCAAAATTGAAGCCCCTCTACGGTTTTGATGCAGTATCGCTGTTATTAACTCTGCTCATCCTCTAGCACAAGAAAAAGAAATTGTGTCTCGATAGGAGTGACATCATTCTTTCCAGCGTTGTTCCTTCAACCTTCATGGGGGAGGGATGGGAAAAAACAAGGTTGTCTTCTTTATGGCCTTACTAAATAGTTTTCTATCACAACCTGCAAATAGGCACAGAAATGCCATTTCTTGCTGAAGTAATGCTGCACACAACGACTGTTCAGAGGAGGGAGCGTGGAGGAGGAGGGGGACACTCAAAGGTGCACCAGGATCTGAGAAAAGAGAGAGATCTTGATCTCCCTAGGGAATTCAGAGCTGCTAATTGCTGTCTTGCAAGGCACGGGTACCAATTGTCACATTAGGCTGGTGCTGAGGGATGTCTGTCCTGTGCTGGAGTCTGCAGGTACAACACGAGGGTGACTGCATGTGCTGAGCAGCAGAACTGGCTGTCCCAGCACTTGTCAAATGCTCCCGGTAATCCAATCTGACATCTGTGTGTTAACTTTCTTGCAGTTATCTTAATCTGACTTTAGTTCTGAAGTAATTTGTAGGTTGATAGGAAGCTTTCTCAGGCGTGCTCCCAAATACTGAACCAAACTGACTTGCTTCTGGTTTCCATGCTAGCCTTTTCTGAAGGGGTTGGTAGGAGATAGCGCTGTGTTTCGCGTGACGCCAGACCCCAGCTCACCTCCCTGCACGGGCCTATAAAAAGTAGGCTGAAGGCAAAGCTGTTAAACAGTCTGGGGAACTGAGCAGTACTTTGGAGAACTTCGCAAAGCTCCCCACAGAGTGAATTTGGCAAGCTAATTAGGAAGGCATGGATAGCATCGTGCCTTCCCTCGTGTGACAGCCAGGTCCGTGACGAGGGTAGCGTAAGGGGTAGGAGGGGGAACGGGCTGCCATGGCGGGCAGCAGCCCCGGGGGTCAGCAGCCCCGGGGGTCAGGTGTGGGCGAGGAGGTGGAAGAGGCGGCGGGGGGAGCGTGGGCCGTGAGCGAGCCCTGCTC
>NW_010355783.1:0-2178 GCF_000700745.2 Antrostomus carolinensis | reverse complement strand
TGACATATGTTTGCTCTATATGCTTGGATCAGTGTCTAAATTGACTATTACAAACATGTCAAAATGGAAGCCTATCTACATAAAACTACTGTAAATCCATTTATTCTGAAAGTGTATAAATAACATGCTTTAGAGTAAAGAAAATTAAGGCATATTCAAGCTGGGCAGTGATTTATAAAACTAAAATGTAGAAATGTCAAAAAATTATAGTAAACACCAGACAGGTAACTTGACTTGCTAGAAATAACTGTTAAAAACCTGCTGTTAGTGTTGCTGGACAACTGCTCTCATGCCGACAGGAACAGATTTATATTTGCAGATCTCACAGAGAAGTCATGTGTTGAACATGACCTAACATTAATTCCTTTGTGACTGAAAGAACAGCTCCAAACAGATTTGTGAAAGACTATATGCAATTAGGCTTGAGGAAAGGGGGATTTTTTCAGAAAACTCAAAAAGTTCAGCACATAAAAAAAAATTTATATGGCATGACTTGTATCTGATTTAAAAATAGCTTCACTGATACACTCTTTTTACTTACAGATTGCAAGAGTGATGCATTTGCCGTACCCTTGGTTAAATATATCAAGGGAACATGAGAGCTTCTCACCTTTTTTTTTTTCCCCCTGCATCCATACCAGAATGATCTTGAATTTTATTATATGACTGATTAACTGTACGCTGGGAAGTATCTGGATTGTATTTTGACACAAGCCAACTACCAAGAGGAGAATATGATTTCCTATGCTTTCCCTCTTGCTGAGCTTTTTTTCCCTAATGTATAGGATATAGTGATATATTGGTTTTTTTGCTTTATTGCTCCAGTTATTTGTATTTCCTCCTCCTATTTTCAGTTATCTTGGTATATGAACATATTAATAGACCTGCTTTTTGCACAGCTACGTTGAATTTGTTATTTAGAGGCTATTACAGCTGTTTAGGCACTGAAATGTATAATCTGATACACTTGTCAACCCTTGAGATAGGCAGCAAAGAGGTTTTTTGGGGTGTTGCTAATGCATTAGACAACAAAGACAAACCATTTTCAGTACTAATTTTTTTTTCTTTGTCTACATGTGCCATGAGTAGTATGACTTAATTCACATTTTGTATATGTGATTTATATAAATACTGATGGGAAATTTGACATTTAAACCAATAAAAAATGTTCGACTTAACTCAGTGTTTGATTTTTAAATAGAAAGACGTTTCTTATATGGGCAGGAAATTGCAATAACACATTTACTGATTTACTGCAATATTTTACTCTCCGATCTTCAAAATGAACTGTCATAGCTCTTCACAGTTAATAGAATTTGAGGTTAACCGGGGAGCAGTACATCGTTATTGCCATGGAAGAGACAGGACAGCGCAGCAGATAACCTCCATTAATTGAGGGCTCTGCTTAAACCTGGCAACAATTGTGTTTCTGGAAATCCAGGTAGGTTAATCTCACTTGTTTGTGTTTAAAAGAGGAGTTCCAGTAATATTGAAAGGAGAAATAACAAATCTAGTGGTGGCCTTACCTAAATCTCAATTAATCCGGTATGAATGATTAATTTGACCTCTGTGAGCTCGGGATCAGAACAATCCCAATTTCATGTGACAGCTTTTAGGAATGGTATTCCAGGGGAGGCCCCCTGCTCATTTACTCAATGTATTTTTAGTTTGTCTGAGTGCTAAATGAGGCTAAATTTATTTTACAGTTTTCCTTTCCATTACCTGTGTTGAACAGTTATGAAAATGTGTATCGATCCACCTCGTTAACTCATTGCTCATAATAAAGCATTGCTTCCCTTTAACTTTGTGTGACAAGTGATGTTTGTGAGTTGGGTCCTGAAGCAAGAGCAACATTTCTTCCTTTTTGGTGTCAAACTTTTAACCCTGCTGGTGACCCGCAAATCATCCCTGATGGCAGAGTTTGGTGATGCTTGTCTGAAGTCCTGGCAACACTCACGTCAGTCTGCCAGGCTGCACTGATGCCTGAAAGTTGGAAAGTTATGGAAAATTATCTATGTATCATGATAGTATTTGGTATGTTCTCCTGATACAGCATCTAGGGAAGGACTGGGCAAGAGAGGAGGATGGACGCTCGCGTCCTTACCTAGCTGCCCGTCCCGCTGTCTGTATTTGGCACAAGCGGCGCCCAGGGCCGGGTGTCCCCCGAGGGCCCCGCCT
>NW_010355782.1:0-2248 GCF_000700745.2 Antrostomus carolinensis | reverse complement strand
AATTTAGAGACAAGGATGTCATGCATGACAGCAAACGTCTTTCACAGACCTTTTCCTATTCCCCTCTTCCCAACCCAAGTCCCCAGGATAAAGAAATACCTTCTTCTGCATTAAGCTCTCTGGTTTTCTGATTTCACTTCAAGCATGCTTGAGTGCACCTCTCTATCCTTATATACCTTTTAGCCACTCCATATTTTTCCCCTCATCTTTGCATCCTTATTTTTGATATTAAAAAAATCAAATATTTGTTGTTTTGGTGTTGTACCTAGAATACCTTTAATAATTTGTTTTTTTCCCTTTTAATCACCCTTTGTATTTCTATTTTTAATTACCTTTTAGGAAGGCTAGTTTGATTTAACTTTTAGCAGCTCTCTTTATTCCTGTTGTTCTTGGCCACAGAGAAAGCTTATTTTGTTGACCATTCCTTGCCACCTGTTCCTCATAGGATACTGAATATTTTTCAGTTGTTTTAGAGCTTGAAGCACCTCACCTGAGACTTTGCTCTAGTTGGATACAGAAATTTCAGAAATTTCTAACTCCTTCTGCTTAAGTCTTAATCCTTACCTTTTAAGCTTAGCTTGTGAAAAAGTCTATATGACACTTACCAAAGTTACATAGCAGAAAACTGGACTTGATCTAGAAAGCTGCATTTAGCCCTCTGCTCCTGCTTCCAGTTTCTTACTGTTACTTCACATAATCATGCACAAATTGAGATGGAGATATCAGTAAATGCTAAAGCACAGGATAATATTACTAAATTGTGATTGCTTTGTTCTCATGTAATTGGTAGGAGGACACTTTGGGTCCTTGGCTTAACCAAGCAAACAACACTTCTCAAAAAAACCCTAAAAAACCCACCAAAAAAACCCCCAACCAAACAAACAAAAAAAGCCAGTATCTGACTACAGAATCAAGAAATGTTGAAAGAATAAGACTTTGTAGCAACTACTTAAGATTCAAGTCTGGGAATATATTTACCTAATGAAAAAAATTTTTAAAAAAATCATGAAAAAATAAGAATATGACAATGAAATTTGCAAGTGAGAAAGTACATAATGTGGAAATAATAACATGAACTTAAGGATCAAGTAGCAAAAATGAAGGAAGCACAAGATTCAAGTATATGCTGAAGACTACCACCCATAAGTTGGGAATGACAAAAGCAGACAGTAATCACAAGGTGTGTATGAGTTACCAGTCTAACAAACACAAAGAAAAAAAGGCAAAAGGTGAATTTAAGACATGCGAAGACAGAAGTATTTAATGATGAAACATAGTTCTAACTGCTTACAGAAAATATTGTATCACATATTTCCAACTAAAACATTTTGCCATGTTAAAAGGGAAGACATAAACTAGAGAAATTAACACATTAGGACCTGCTTATAGCCAGTTTTGCTTTCATAAGAGAAAAGCAGCAGGGGTAATAGAAAAAAAATACAAGTTCCTGATGAATCCATTTGGAAATTAATTGCTATCTGAACTGATGTATTTTTTTAATCTTTTCTAACAAGTTATAATCCAAGATTAGCAAGCATGAGATACTTACAGACTAAAGTATTGCTCCATATATTCACATGGATCATCAGCAAGCCTTTTTTCTTCTACAGTTAGATATGGCTTCAGTGTAACCTCGAAGTTTCCCCCTTTAAGAGCAGATTTAACACTGCAAGATACTTCAATTATTTTACTGAACACTGTAGAATTTTGTTCCATTATTTTAAGTGCAGTATTTTTTTAAAAAATACTGCATTCAACCAAGCTTGCCTGCTGAGACTGAGGTCTACTCAAAACCAGAAAAACTTTATTATGTAACAGGATACCCACTCCCTTGCTGTTTCAACTTCTAGAAACAAATATCCTACGCAGATTTCAAAGGTCATTTCCCTCCAAAAACAGCTCTTATCAGCAGCCTCAATGAACAATGCTCTCAAATGCATTTCAGTCTTTCATAATAAAGTTTATTGTACAGTACAACAATATTTTCATCTTCTGAACACTAAGAAGATTAAGGGAATTTCAATCCTTCAGTAAAAACTCTCAAAACAGAAAGCATAAACGCAAGCCTCACACTGCTGTTCATGTTTCTATACTCATTAGTTGTTCTGAAGTGACAGTTCATCAGTACACAATGTTAGACAAATAATTTCTTTAGCACTTATGTCCACCTGCCAGGAGCTCAGGAATGTGCAAGCAACCCTCCAGCTGCGTCAATCTTTCACATCTTTGTCAGTGACATGGACAGTGG
>NW_010355781.1:0-2242 GCF_000700745.2 Antrostomus carolinensis | reverse complement strand
TTCCAACCCAAACCACTCTGTGATTCTAAGACATTTTGTAAATAACTGTCACCTTCCCCTCCCATGTAGTCTTTGTTATGCTGCCTTCCTACAGAAGAAAATCCCTTTATGTGGATAGTTTGGGTTAAACCTTGCAGTAGTACAGTACTTCTAGTTCTAATTCCTCAGTTTTTCCTCTTATCTGAGAGGGAATACATGTACTGACTAATTAAAAAGCAGTATCACTTATAAGATACCTTTTTAAAAGGCTATTGGACACCTTTTAAAAATGGACTTGGAGCTTACTTTGTCTATAAAGAAATCCTGTAAGAAGCAGTGTCACATAGAAGCAGTTCTCAGTAGTTTGAATACAGGAGAAAATTATCAAACAGCTTTTCCTGTTATCAGTACACTTATATCTACTTTACAATTACATCTACTATTTTGAAATTAAAGAAGATTTTTTACTAACAAATTAATACAGATTTTAAGGACACAGAGAACTATCACCTCACCTAGAGAGAACTCCAAATATTTGTAACTTTACTCAGGTTTATTATTAATTCTAAAGGAAAACAAGACTGTGGCTTTACCTGAGGACAAAGATAATCAGTTCACCTGTTAAAAGATCCAGGGAAGGTACACAAGGCCTCTGTCTCATTTTGAAGATGGGCTTTGACAATAAAATTACGCAGAATGTATTTTGTAAACACCAGTTTTCACTCAAACAAGTCAAATCCAGGTTAGGGATCAATTTCAAAGGAAAAGTTAAATCCTAATTGCTTAGCAGTTAAACAAAAGGCAACTTGGAACATACCCAGCAGTAAGGCATGTGCTGTATCTCCAGGAGAATGCCTTCTAGATGCTTCTGCTGAAGGCAACACTCCTTCCTCCAGCGTAGGGAACTCTGTCAGGTCATTTCTATCACAAGTCAGGCCAAGCTTTGTCTCTGAGGCAGAGGTTAAATGGCTGGCATCCACTTCTGCTGGAAGCTGATACCATGCCTCCATTCCCTAAGAACAGGTGGGGAGAGAAAAAAAGTGCTCAAGCATCAGGAAAGATTTATATGAGACATAATTCCAAAGGAAATAAAGACTAAGTTGTAAAACCAATGGAATTATTGCTTCTAAACTGTATTTCCTATACAAATACTCAGTTTTTAATGTAAAAGAATTAGGATGGACTATGAACTGCTGAAGTCTGCAGTCAGTTCTCACTACTAAGTTGTCTTTGTTCAATATCACCAGCCTTCCACCACTTCCCTGAAGCTGAGCTCCATCTCCAAATCCTGCCACTGCACAAGACTTCTTCCAAACCAGAATGAAATCTTCACTTAGAGGGAAAAATCTTGATAAGGACAAACACTTCAATAGGATTCTGGGCCAACACAGTTCCTGACACTGTGCAGTCAGGATGGTTTGACTTGTACAACTGGGGATTAACAAGCAGAACAGTTTATTTGTCTTTAAAGAAAGTTTCTAGCTACAGAAATTCTGAGTTCACACAGATAATGCCTGAAAATCCCAGTCAACTCTGATATATTTTAAGAAAAAGAATTTTTGGTTCACAGTGAAATGGAAAGGAGCATCTTGACTTCAGGTAATTCGTTAAAGAATTCGCATTGGGATCACTGGGGAAGTAATTAAACAGATAAATTTTAATTATAGAAAAAGGCACAAATCAGTCTTCAGTGCAGAGAATTAAAAATATCAATTATTTATAAGGCAAACCATTATCATCACCATAGCTAACTTATAATTACATATATGTGAATATAAGCAAGAAAGTCTCCCAGTGAATTGGTAGAAGCACAGTACTACACTGCTTAAAAGCTGCAAAGTCTTTTCTACCTTCTGGAACACTACTGAGGTATTAAAAAGCTACTTTTCACATCAGAATTTTGCTATATGAATGATAATTTTCGCACAAGATTCTTATAATGACTTGGAAATAAAATTTATTATCAACTTAAGTCTTTTCAAAACACCTGTGATCTCATGCAGGTTTGAGATTAGTTAAATATCTGGCAGCATATCCATGAGATAGAACTACAATGTCTCACCATGTGAGTGCAGTTTTCCTTCGTCACATGTGGAATATGGCGTTAAAATGAAGGTCTAAAAGTACTCAGGTTTCCCATGAACTGAAGGGTGGCTCTGTGCTAACGGATACATTGGCTATTTTGAGGTAGACAGAGTTGATAATTTAAGAGGCAGGATTATAGAATCATAAAATCACAGTGGTTGGAAGAGACCTTTAAGAT
>NW_010355780.1:0-2185 GCF_000700745.2 Antrostomus carolinensis | reverse complement strand
TTGTTGTTGTTGTTGTTGTTGTTGTTGTTTCTGTTGTTGTTTTCATTATTATTTAATTTCATTTCACTTATTTTATTGGCTTTATCTCAAACTTCAAGTGTCCTTACTCTTACCCCTCCAATTCTTTCCCCTTTCCCTGGCAGGGAAAGAAGGTGAGCGAGTGGCTGTGTGGTTTTTTTGTGACCTATCAGATTAAACCCTGACAAATTATAACTGGATAAAAAGAAATCTTGAATTAATTTTATCCAAAGAGTAAGAGAAAGCTTATAATACCAGAACAATGGTGTTCTAATTCTGCCAGGATCCCACACAATGGAAATGAAGAGTCTCTTTATTTTTATCAGGGATCATTTTACCTTTATGATGAAGTGGCTACTACTTGTGAGGTCCTTTCAAGTCCTATGTTCCTATGAAACAAGTAAGTACTTAAAAGTATTCCTCAAAATGAGATTTCAACCAATTTTGTATTTGTAGAAAACTTTTGTATCTATAAACTTGAAAATCATGATTTATTTTGAGAAAATATAGTGTTGTAGTAGTATGTCCTGTTCATTTTTTCTTTAAACAAAAGTTTTTGATCCTAAATTTAAAATTTGAGAGTATTAAATTTAAAATGCTGTAGCAAAAATATTTTACTTCTGAAAAAGTAGTATTTTCTGAGCATAGAGATTTTCATCACTATTTTTCTACTGAGCCTTGAATTGGATTGAGCAGTACTGAGATACTAACACTTTTCAATGAAGGAAGATGTAATTGGGATCATGTAAAACTGATGCAGTGATAGGAATGAAGGGTTTAATGACTTCTTTTCTTGCTTTTCCATTGTGTGCAGTTGTGCAAGCTCATATCAGAATTAATACAATTTTTATGTTTTTGGGGGTTTTTTTTGGGGGGAGAAGATTTTTCCTTTGTCTTAAGTATTTAGCATGAGTTCAATCTGTTCTGTCTTTTCATGAGTGCACTTGTCACAACCACTTATTACTTTGCTTATTCAGAAAATTCATTACTACAGACTGACAGATCTGAATGGGTGGCCTAAACCATTTGTTACAGTCTCACTTTAAATGGGAGTCCTGCTTTTTAATCCTGACAGTAGTACCAAAGAAGTAGAATTCTTCGTCTTCATCTCCATCTCCATCAGCCAGTCTGAACAAACATAGCTATAGAGCTCCTTAATGCATAATCTTGCTGGATTCCTAATGTTAAACTGTGACCGGATTTTATATTTAATCTTCACTAAAACCAGGGTTTACAGATTATTTGATACTTGCAATCAAAAAGGGTCAGCTGCTCCCTTTCTTCTCCTTCTCACTTTTGGTAAAGAAAGGCTATCCTATTCTGTTGTTTATGTATCAAGTAATTCCAAAAACTCTTCTTTTCCTTTTATTATACCTAGCACTGCCTCTCAAGGAATTAACAATGTATTTTTTCTGCTTATCTTGCTTGTCCTTTTACATTTGATTTGCATTTTGAGTAAAAATCTCTGCAAGACTTTACTTGGATATTTCCCTATGGACTACTTTTAATGTAAGTGATCCTCAATTCCAAATTCATTAGCTATTCATTCACTGACCATAATGAATTCATTTGGTAGAAATCTGACTATCATTTTGACTTACATAAGAAAGTCTCTATAACTCATCTTGGTTAAATATTTATTAATTTGCAGACACAGTATATTGCTAGATTTTACACAAATTGAATCTCTAATGCTTTTCTGATCATCAGTTCACTGTATAGATATATTATCTTTTGGTCTAATTTTGAAAACACTAGTTACTAGCCTTTAATATGGTATTTTTAGAATGCAACTGGCTATCAATATATGTGTATTCTTTCTCATCAGAAGCACAAAGGGTTAATTTATCATATTCCAGTCAAAAGCTGACACAGCCTGAATTCCTACCTCTGAAATTAAGTTTTACTTTAGTAATTCTGTTAAACCCCTAGTAGAGTATTTAATAAGTTTTTGGGGAGTGTTTAATAGATTAACATTTTGAATGATGAAATTACTGTAAAAAGGAAGAAAAATTTCACCATCTAAATAAACTAAACAAAAAAAGGTAAAATCTAGCAGTATGGGAGTAGGACGGAATATTTTTTTTCTGAAATGGATGAACTACTTAGTTTTGAAGTGGACTTTCTAATAACTGTTATCCTTTTTATTTTATTTTATTTTATTTTA
>NW_010355779.1:0-2201 GCF_000700745.2 Antrostomus carolinensis | reverse complement strand
AACCCAAACCATTCTATGGTTCTATGAAGTCCATTATAAGCACTGTAGATATAAAGAAACGCCTAAAATCAGGCTAAGTGAAACACACACTTAAGAACATGCATGTCCTGCTTTGATTTTTTCTTCCCCTGACGTGCAACTCCAGCTCCAGTAGCCTTTTTTTAAAAGGTATTCCCTAAGATGGGAGGCAATACCTGAGCTGCAGAAGGCAGAGAACACTAACGGCTTTGCCTGCTTTAAAGGCTGACATTGTGGTTTCAGCAGCAGCTGAACAGACAAGCGTGCACTGCTCCTCCTCTGACCCTTCTCTGCTCCCCAATGTACAGTCCCACCCTCTCCTGTCTGCCTCCTTGTTCATGCTTGTCAGACCATTCCACCAGCTAATCCAACTCCCTGACCAAGCAAAACCAACCCCATACTTACACAGATATATATATAGATATATATAGATATATATAAAATCTCTCCTTGATGGGTTGGTGAGTCAGATAAGCTCATAGGAGGGTACGAAACACCACAGTGGAAGGTAAGAGGTGGAGATGACATCAGCAGTGGGACATAGGGACGGGATGCCATTCACTGAATCACAGGTGAAATTGAGAAGCGAAACAGAGAACAGCTCATCGTAACTGTTCGGTTACAGCTAAGGAGAGTATTCTGTCCGCCTGCATCCTGCAGACAGCTGTCCCACAGGCAAGGACAGAGGGTTTCACCACAGAGTAAGGGGCCCCGCATTTCTGCTGCGGCACCGATAATCCAGACAGCAGCCTCTCACACTTCTAGCAGAGTGTATCACCCAATTTAATCAACACAGATCCTTCCCCTATCACAGCCTCAGCCAGTACCAGGATGCTTCCATGTCAAATGAGTGACAGGTTTGCAAAGGACCACATTAATACCAGCAGCTAGTCTCATGCAAAACTAATAACTACTTGTATTTCCAGAAAGCACAAATATTAGCACGGTGTGACCATGATCAGCTCCTAAGGCCTGATAAGTAACTAATAATAAATCAGTGCACACGTTTACAATAGACATTTTAGGTATGTTATGTAATAAGAGCAAACTCAAAACCCGAATAAGCCCTACTACGATTGCTTGAAACTGGAACTATAAAATTCAGGATTTATTGTCATGTTATCCAAAAATAAAGACATTCACTCAGCAAGGACTTGGGACTCATGAAAAATTATCAGAGTTGTGCTTTCTTAATTCACATTATAAAGCCTCCCTATATAATACGTCCTATTTTACTTGTATCTTCTCATCAGCTTGTATTATTTAAAACATGTGGGACATTCACACAGATGGAAAAAAATAGGTCAGGTTTGAAACAAAAGCCAAGCCATTCCATTTTATGAGCAGATTAAACATGCAGAACTGTAATTCTAAATTCCAAGTAAAGCACCTTAATGAAAACATTCTGAACACACAGATAAAAACTACTGCAAATTATTGCAATCTTTAATTGCCATGTTGCCAAATGTCTTACTAAAACCAGAACTGATAAAGAAAGTTTGTCAATCTGATTTGAAAATGCACAGAAAAGGACTATATTGCTTAGTGATCATATGGAATCTGGTATATACATCTAGGATTTTTCTAAGATCAGCAGTCAATTTAACAGTCCAGCATGTCTGAAATACTATTAGATGATGAACATTTGCAAAATCTACTCCTTTCATTTGCAAGGATCCTGCTTTTAAGCAAATTTATTCCTTTTCTGACACTGAACTTGCATTACAAAACTCAGAAACATTTATTCATTTTCCTTTTACCTTCTGCATAACCACAATACTTACTACCAAAATATGCAAAGCTCAAATAGAAATTAGTGCACTAAATTTAATTCAGTTATTCAAGCTGGATGTCCTAAACACCATTTGATTGCTGCCACCTATTGTTGTTCCAAATAGGCTGCAAGGAGCTAACCCTTTTCCTCTTCTGCCTCAACCCAATATTAGTACTCAGCTATTTTAACAGCTTAGAAAGTTACTAAATGCTTCACATACTGCATGTTGTGTAAGGGAAGAAAAGCAGGGGAAAATGAAAACATTGCAAAAAGATTTTTTTTCCTTTTGATTAATTTTGTTTGGTAATCCTACTGTAACTTCAAGTAACAGTAATTAGTAACAAGTAACAATTCATGAATAGAAACCAAACAAAAAAAGAATTGGCTGGATGGTGGCACTCAAAGAGTT
>NW_010355778.1:0-2100 GCF_000700745.2 Antrostomus carolinensis | reverse complement strand
TTTTTTTTTCCTTGTGGGAGCAAGTGGCTTATTACAAATGAAGTACTACTATCCCTTTAGAGCAAAAAGGAGATTTTATCATAGACAAAAAATAAATTGGCACAATTAGGAAATTTCAGCAAACCGCTTCTGGCTTGAAAATGGATGTTAGGCTTTGTAATCTCAGCAGAGCACTAGTTTATTTTCCTTTTATGATCATGGTCACCTCTGCTGTCGCTATGGTCATTAAGGCGGATCGGGGCTGGGATAAAGGCGTCATGGCAGTGGCGTGCAGCAGAGCTTCCAGTCAAACCGCTGAGGCACAGGCAGTTTGGGACACAAATCTCTCCAGGGGAACAATGGGTCCTGGTGGTGATAACAGGCTGCTTCTCCCCCCTACCCATGAAATCTTCTATAACTAGAACTAATTGGCTGTTCCTAAAGTGCAATTAGCAGGGATATTAATCTAGGCCTGACAGGTGTGAAAATGTGTTTCTTTGAGTCCATTGAAAATGGACCCTATCTGATCAACCATAGGGGGAGCTTGAAGCAATTGTGTCTATAAACTTGCCAGGCTTTAGTTTGTCAGAACTGGACAGCCCGCTTTTATTAATCGCATTTGAGTCAGACGACATTAACTCAACAGAAATGGATGGGAGGAAGTGCACTTAATACTAACATAGTACTTGGTATCACTTCCATCATCGGGAAAGGACATGCTTGTTTCCGCCTTCATTTGGGTATGGGAAGAAAAGGAAAGACTTGGGGGAAAAAGAATTAATTAGAAAGATAAGTCTGAATTATTTTGCTTCACGGATTATTCAGTGTTGTCCCCTCCCCTGGTTCACTTCTAGTGCAGTTTGGTAATCTCCATTTGTAATGTTTGCTGTTTTTCTCATTCAGTTGGTTCTCATCCCCCTAGGCACAGCACATGGCAGTGACTTTAAAAGGTGGTGCCACCAAGGATGGCATTCTCACCAGCTGTGCAGGTATTAAATAGTACTCATGTAACAATCTGTGATGGAGTGTCAGGGCTTGTTTAAGGAACTCAGGCCAGATACATCACTGTTAGTTCAGCTTCTTTACAGCTGGTGTAAACAGGCACAGCTCAGTGGAGCTGCACTGATTTATATGTGTCCAAAGATCCTGAATTCAACCAGCAGACTTATTGTGGGATGCTGAAAGGGTTCCAGCTGAATCTGCAGACGGCTGCTTGTGCTAGTGGGCTTCAGGCTTGGAACTAGATGAGGAAATTTGTATTACTCATTTTAATTAAAAGGGACGTTCACAATATAAGACTAAAAGACAAAGCCTACCCCAAAGATACGCATCTGTTTTACATAAAATAAATGCATTATATGAGTGAGAAATTACTTGAAGATGGTCTGAAAATAGTGTGTGTTCATGGACATACACATGCATGTATACTGCTCAGTCGGCTAGAATTTTCTCCAAAGGTGGAAAATTCTGTTTTGTTTTATTATGTACAGTCTGCTCTGAAAAATGTATGCATAATGCTCTGCTAGCTAATCCTTAAGGAAGCAAACGAATGTCTAGACCACTGTGGTATTTCTTAGAAATATATTAGAATATTTCCAATAAAAGATGAGTCTAGAGGAGATCTTCCTGGTCACTCCATCCAGTTTCCCAGTGGGAAAGGCAACTTCATAAAAAAATCGTTTTACTAATGGACAAGGGCTGTCTTACCAAGGCTAGGATTTTTTGCCCCACCACTGGGGCAGAAAAGCCCCTCGGAAACTACAGAACTGCTGGCCCAAACTTGCTCAGGTTAGCTTTGTTCTTATGTGAAAATCTTCAGCTGGAAGAGCTCAAGAAATAGCTCATTTCTGTTTACGTATTTATAGAGCACAACCATATAATCTCCCAACCTTGGCAAAGCCAGAAAGCAAGAAAGATCATGCTTGCATTGCGTAATGGAACAAGGTTCAGTGGCCTTCAAGAGTATGAGCAGTGGAGGAGGTAGCCTTAGAAACAGTCTTAAGTATGTCCCTGGACTTAAATTTGTGTGCTTTCCTAAGCAGAAAGGCTTCTTGACTTAGCTGCTAATGTATCTGCACCGCTCCCTAGATGCAGCGATGCCCCTCACGACACCACGCTCTT
>NW_010355777.1:0-2239 GCF_000700745.2 Antrostomus carolinensis | reverse complement strand
CACAGCCAGACAGTCGTAGGACAGCCTGGTCAACCTGCCACTCCCATACAGATTTTCCTCTGGGATTACAGGATTCAGGCAAACACCATCCCTGTCTTTCACTCTGCCTTCCTTACACAGCTGCTTTCTGCACTGTGGTATGCAGGGCAAAAGTGGAGCTTTACTGCTCGTATATGCATTTCTGGAAGGCAGCAGGTATGTAGCTGATAGTGAATACGTTCCCCTTAAAATAGTGCCATAAAACAGGGCTTGTGATTTATTCCTAAAAGATTAATGACCAGATCAGCTCTGTATTCACTAACAAGTGCATTTTCCTGTGCAAAATTCTGGTAGCTATATATACTAACAGCAAGTCACTGAGTTTTATCATCTGCCCAGAAGAACAAGCAGTTGTATGAAGACACCACCGCTCTTGAGACCGGGGCACACAGCAAGTGACTCTGGCTGATGCACATCTTCAGCTCCTATTAAATTATCTGCCACCTTTGTAGGTTGTGCTACACTAGTCATACTTTGCAAGACTTCTACGTAATCTTCTTGTGACAGGATGCTGCTGGGATCTAGCCAGCCAAATCCTTTAAAAAGGTATTTGCTCAGAAGTCTATATGTTATCGTGTGCATTCATATACAATTTAGCCTAAACCTGTTTATGTCTTAATGAAGTTTGTTTATATGGAAGCAGAGAACATCACCGGGCATCTCTCAACTTTCTGGCTCCCTCCCTCCTGTCTAGAGAGGGCAATGAATTGTACTGGGATGCCAAAGAGACTGTCTCCAGTTGCAAGCCTGAATGGTATCCAGCTCAAAGGGCTCCCAAGAGTAGGTGTGACCTTCAGGTGCCACTGTAGGACATTCTTCTGTAAAACAAAGTAATACAGAAATGCTTCAGAAGCTGATTTCATAAAGGGGTTTGCTCCGAAGCCAGATTTCATGCAATTGTTCCATTAATTTTTGCAAGAGCTGAGGGTAACTCTCTAAAGGCCAAATTTGGAACTAAATAGAACTACTCCATCTTTTTCAATACAGACGCTATAGTGCAAGAGATTTGGTAGCATCTTGATAAAGCTGTGTTGATAACAGCATGTACTATTTTAACCTAGTATTTCACAAGTTAGAGCTGAGGTTTGCTGTGTACTCGTAAGAAACATTTGTCTAATCCAGAAATGGAGTCAACTCAATTTTTTTCAACAAGTGCTCTACTAAAAGAAGCACCAGAAATACTTTGAAAGATATGACACTGTTCCTCACTTATCTTCACCATCACAATAATATCGAGTTGTTCCTTATATTCATAGACATTAAACTGTTTCCTTGTTGAATGCTCTCCATCTCATTTTCCTAATTAAAAAACCAAACCAAAACAACACAACACAAAACATGCTTTTTTCCTGCTACTCCAGCTTTGCCTGTGCTCAGTTAAAGAAATGCCTCACGTGCTTTGGCTGACATCTCGATATTGTCAGTTCTTTTTCTGCTCACCTAGAGCTCATGCTCTTGAAGACGCCATTTCTTTGCCCCAGATATTGCTAGGATGGAAATAACCAGTCGTTGTGTAACAGAAATGCAACTCTGCTCCAAGCAATATGTTCCAAGTTCGAAAGATTTTATTTCTCTTCAAGGAGCTCTGCTTGCACAATGGAAAGCAAATAGCTATTCTCATCTGCAGAAAATGTAGTGGGAGAGGGGCAAGGATCAATGCCAGCTCTCTCTGCAAGACCTTAGTGTATTCAGAGTGCCTGCAATAAATTTTTAACCTTTTCCAGCTTCCCTGAGGACTGGAAGGTATTAAAAAATATCAGCACTGTCATCCTAAAGCTTCACTGTGCAAACCAAAATGAGTGAGATGTTTAGCAAACCACTGATAGGTAAATCTTAACATTCCCTTTTATTAGATAAATAATATATTTTATTAGGCAAATAATAGAGAGACTAGCTCTCTGTGAGGTAGAGTTTAATGCAAAGGAATACCTGGTTTTATCAAGAGCAAAAATTTGCAATTAATTCTATTTTTATTTAAAATTAATATCCATGGAAGGGTGTGATGGCCAAGGCAGGTTTTAATCTAGTGTGTCTTGAACATCAAGTAGCTTGTGAACACAGCGCCAATACTGCTGCAGAGTTTCCCATCTTCTCATTTATTGAAAATTCTTCTCATTCTTCTCATTTGTTGAAAAGCATTGTGGTTTCTGTGTTCACATCAGGATACAGTGCTTTAGTGGGTGCCCAGATCGGTTCTGAA
>NW_010355776.1:0-2246 GCF_000700745.2 Antrostomus carolinensis | reverse complement strand
CCTCTTCCAGTTCAAAGCCATCACCCCTTGTCCCTTGGTCCTCTCTGCCTGGTCAGGGGGGAGGACGAAGGTGCTGCCCTGCTGCATCCTGACTGCTGAATGCTCCTGAGCTTCCCAGTCCTCCTTCCCTGCAGCTCCCGTGTGTGCAGGGAGTAGCTGGATGTCTCTGGGTCCCACCAGCAGCCCTGTGCCAGAGCTTGGTCCCTGGTGCAGACAAGGCTCCTCAGGGCCACCGCTCCCCTCGCTGACCACCTGGACAGTTTAGCTCCTGCGGGAAGTTTCACCAACTCTGGGTCAGCAACGGTTGCAGACGTCGGGGAAATGCTTCAGGTGCAGGAAATGCTGTGGGTCAAACACCCAGCTCCCCAGCACCAGGAGCTGACTTCTACTGTCTGTAGTTCATCAAGTCCACGAGCAAACATCAAGCTCCTCAGGTCACAGCCTGTCCCAGAAGCCACATGACAGCAGCCTCCCAGGCAATGCCATCTCCATTTCTATCACCAGCTGCCACTCAGCCCCTCCACCTCCCACCACTGAGCCAGAGTAAGAATCTCTTTCTTAAAACACAAAATTAAAACCCAGCCCTTCATTAATCCTCCAGGTCCAACTGTTTTGCTCAAATCATACCAGCTTGTTTCCTCCTGGACCATCAAAACAGAGCAGAGCCTGTAGCCATTAAGCTCCTCTTAGATGTGGTTGCCCCAGAGCCACCACAAACAGCTCCACCGAGCAATACCAACAGCATCTCAAAAGGTTCTTCTCAAGTCAGATAAAAGATTTGGGTATTTCTCTGCAAAATCATTAAGGGTGAGATTATTCTGAGCTGCTTTGACCAAGGGACAGCTTTGCAACACCCAGACCTGCTGCCCATCGTCACCGCACGGCAGCAGTGCCCTTCAACTTCAGCTGAGGAACCAAGCGCAGAGAACCCCGCAGGGAACGGTCACACAGGCTTCACCTTTCAGGATAAAAGCCCTAGAAGAAAATCCGACCACATCTGGAGATAACCCACGACATCCCACGACCACCTCAGCTCCGTCCTGTTCCACCGTTCACATGGCGCATGGTGGGCCAACATCAGGCCTTGCCCAGGCTTGGGGGCACCCAACTCCAGCTGGCACCCAGGAACCAAACCACATCTGCATTACGTACAATGCCAACACCTCAGGAGAACACAGGGTTATGGACGAGGTTATGGATTTGTCTTGGCCAAATCTGGGGGGCAGGAGGGGCACTGATCCCCGCAGGTTCTCCTCTGGGGTGAGGGCCAGAGGTCTGCTAAGAAACCAGAGCAGCAAAAGGTGGAAGGAACCTTTTACACTGGGAAGAAAGTGAGGCTATAAAAAAACCTGTAAACCCAGTATTTTTGTTTTCCCCTGCCATGTGTGAGGAGAAAAGCCCCAAAGCACGACAGCCAACAGCAGCTGAAGCACAGAAACCTGTCAGAGCCAGAACACGCGTCGCTACTGAACACGCCAAGCACATACAACACGCGGCCGGTGTTTGGAACATCCAAGAACACAGACAGGGGAGGTCAGAGCTCTGCTCCGACCCACAGCAAGGATTTTAGGACCAGCCCTCACTTCAGGGCCTGGCACAGGGACCGTTTCCAGCTCGAGTTGCAGAAGGACCTTTGTAACCCTAAGCTGCAGCTGTGCAGAGCTAAAAGGTTGCTCATCAGATCATCACTTTGAATTTCCAACCTAAGTTGACCTGAACATCCACAAATAGATCTTCTCCCACTTCCACCAAAATCTTTTTGCACTTTTAGCATTAGAAAAAGACTCGCACACGGCTTAGAAACTTCTGCCCAAGAGCTGAGCCTGGTGCAGAGCTGCAGTAGATCTTGCCCTGAAGTTCAGCAGCATCTCAGAGGCTCACAGAATTTCAGGAAGAACCAGATTCAAACTCCACCACTTTCACCTCTTCCTTCAACAGTTCACAGAATACCTGCTCTCACCTCCGTGCAACCAGCCAGGGGAGGACAGTGGTGGCAGCGAGAGCGCCTGGTGCCGGGCAGGCTGGGTGGGCAGGCACAGGACTGCAGAGCGCTTGCAGCCTCCTCCAGCTGGCTCAGCCAGAGGGATTTCATAAATGCCACCTCAGATGCCTCCTGGGCTGAACAGCTGGTGTCCACTGACCACCACCAGCCTGAGCAGGGGAGACAAGGTTATTGTCACACAACTGGGCTCCTCCCAGTGTCGTGCACCTGCACGTTACAGAATCCCAGAATGGCCTCGATTGGA
>NW_010355775.1:0-2233 GCF_000700745.2 Antrostomus carolinensis | reverse complement strand
AAAAAAAAAAAAGGAAAAAAAAAGAAAAAGTTGTGCTAGGGAAATAAAAGAAAAAAAAATTTAACATTTTTTAATATTCTCTTTTATGAACACTGAAAGATTACCAAAAATACAATGCAAAATGTGGACTAGTATGTGGGCCTAAGTACTGAGAAATGGCTTCTAGTTGTCAATGAAGCTTCTCACAGCAAATGGGAAACTCAGAGAAGAACTGAGTGTCTCTGTAAAAGCAAAACAGTGTTATTTTTCCATTTACAGAACAACACAAATAATCTGGAGGTTTTCATTCTGCAAGTGTTTTTAAATAGCTGAATTTATCTTGGCCAGGTACTGTATAAATTCTTGACTCTTTGCCCTGCTGTCTCCATGGTTTCTTTCACAAATGCAGCTCAAAGAGTCTTTTTACTTCTTTAGACTCCACCATTGTTAATTACAGCAAACTGTTAGTATTTATTTTTTTAGCAGAATGTAAAATAACAGTATATATTCCAGATGTCATGAGGCCTGAATTAAATACTTCGGTTGTGTACCAGTTACTCTTTAGCTCATTGTATTGAAGTGTATGGGGTTAGTCTTGATTATATTTATACTGGTGTGACCAAAACCTGTAACTGTACCAGCTTAAATGATAAAATTTACCACAAATAAGTAATAAAATCTGGTTATTAGAGATTTAATTGTGACTTGACTGTGTGAAAATTGCATTGGTGTAGACTGATCTGTTGAACCAATACTTTTTGGTTTTCTGTCTGCAACCTTGATTTTCAGTTAATCAGTCCATCTTAACAAGCATTGAAGCAGTAGGCTGAAATGCTCTTCTCAATCTGGCCAGAAATTTTAAAAGCCCCTAGGGCTAACATGGTGTATTTGGCAGTGTAGTGTTGGTTAGCGTAGAAAAGGTTAGTTTAAATTCATTTCAGAGGTATCAGCAAGATCTGTTGTGTCTTCTCAGCTCTTTGGTGGCCAATTCCCAGCTAAGTGGCAATAATGAATTGAAAAGTTGTTAGCATCAATACCTGCAGTGAGGTCTATGAAATAATAATAAGTTTTCATATGATACGCCAAACCAGAGAGCTGGGACATAGTATGACCTTGTTTCTTGTGAAAGAAAAGAGTTACTGGTACTGAGCAGACTGTTGAAGATAGTTAAAAGAAAACGAAAAAGGAGAGCCATCACATCTGGATACCAAAAAGGTAGTTCTGGAAGTGGAGAGTAGACAATGGGATAAGGGGCTTTATAACTACTTCATGTTCACATATGGTTCCAACAGAAATGTCCAGTCTAGTTAATGCAGAGATTCAGATTTATTTTGATGTCTTGAATCAGGATCATACCCATTTCATAGAGATATCATTTTCCTGAAATGTCATCTTCTTCCAGTTCCTCTGATTATGGTGTCAACCTGGAACCCAAGCTGGTATATTTTTGATCTCCACACTCATTTTCAAAGGGCACAAAAGAAATCTTGCAGAAAAAAGTAGGAGGGATTTGTGAGTAGAAAGTAAGAAATCATATAATTCTTTTGCAAACCTCAGGCAAAAATAATTCTTGCTCGGTAAACATGAAGAATTGATGAATGCTTTATCCAGTGCTTGTTTAAATACAAATGATAAATAATGTTGCTCTCCAAATCAAAGCACCCACTAGTTCTGAACAATTCTCCACTACACTAGAGGGTAATTGCAGCCCTTGAAGTCTACATTTGGGAATCCTGAGAGAGACTTCAAAGTCTGTTGGCAAACACTTCTGGTAATCTCAAAGTGTTAGATTTGCTCTGTGAATTTTTGCTAACTGATGGTGATAAGATTAATAACCTAGAGTACTTTCAGTTAACTTACTATATTTATAAAATATTTAATATATTAGAATATAATGCTAATATTACTGCGCAAGAGAGTTCATAAGAATAGCAATTAACTGATGTTTGTGTATCTTTGACATCCTTGTATGAAAGGTGCTACATACAGCAAGTGCCAAATATTATTATTATCATCAGCAATATCATTCTGATTCTAATTATATGATTGAAGGGCAAGCCCTTGAACAATGCTGCACAGGACAAGTTGTTCATCACTGAATCTCTTAAAATTTTCTTCTTATTAGCTTGTAAACTGAATTAAGGGAACAGCTATGTACTGCATTTTCTCTCTTGCTGAGATTTTTTTTTTCTCTAACATAATTATTGTGAAACCTACCTTGGGATTGGTTTTGCGTTGATTTACCTCAAAATTA
>NW_010355774.1:0-2198 GCF_000700745.2 Antrostomus carolinensis | reverse complement strand
GGCCACCGCCGCCTCTGCTCAGCGGCATTGGGCCGGCCCCGATGCGGGGGGAGGCGGCCGCGGGCGGAGGAAGCGCGGCGTCTGCAGTAAAAATGCCTTTCCCCCAGGGCTGGTTTCTCACCAGCGTCCTGAGCCCGGTGTCCGCCAGCTGCTTCTGGTCACACACACCGACACCGGGATGTGTCCGTGGGAAGTGAAGCATCACACCCAAGGTCGTCATATTCCAACCTGTGGTTTAACAGCAGCCAACACCGGTGTCCCCGAAAGGCTCCGGAAGGCTCACAGGGAGCGGCAGCACTGTGATGGAGAGTCCTTGCCTCTGGTGGTCTTCTTAGCCTCGACTTTTTAGTTAGGTGGTTTTGTGGGCTTTACACGTGATATTACTGCGGTTGTTGATGTTATAATAAAGGGAATATTATTATCCTCCACATACTTGTCCATTCCCATTTTGACTCTTGGCCTCAGCAGCAAGTCCATAAAATAACTTAACGTTGGATGGAAAATTCTTCCTATTGCCAATTTTGAGTTGGTCATTTTTCATTTTGGCTGGATGTTCATCTACCCTTGTGCTATAAAGGGGTTTCTTCCTACCTCTCCATACCAGCCCTCACACAGTTTTACCACGTCACCTACCTACCCACCAGTCACCTTCTTCAGTGTCTCTTCACACAATCATTTTTCCATGTCCCTCTTCCTTCCAATGAACTTAACTTCTAATCCTTCAGTGTCCTGGGGAGGTGCAGTAACTGGCTCTTCCCAAAGCATTCCAGAGGAAGCCATACCATTGTTTTGAATGATGGCATGTAGTTTCCAATTTACTCACCATCTCCCTCCCAATGCACCCCAACAACTTACTCTATTTGTAACCACACTGCAATCGTAAGTTTTAACTTGGTCATCTCCATACCCTGGTTTTGCTTTGAATTGACAGAGATGGTGCTTTGAAAACCCAAGCATCATGTGGAGCCTTGAGCCATCTTGCTTTTACATGCGATGAACCTGTTTCCTGAATCCCAACCCCTTTCTGTTCCACAAAAATGTTGTTTCTTACTGATTTATTTCATACACTTAAAAGCATCTTTCTCAAATGTGCTGTTAATTTTCAAAGACATTATCCCTACCAGCTCTTCTCTAGCCCCTATCTTGTTGTCCCGTTGAATTTTATAAATAGGTGGTGAGGAGTCATGCAAAGAAATTATCTCACATCACATCAGGTCCAGGGATCTGGGGATTCTGCAGTCTCTAAAGACTCACATACACAGTTTGGATGATTGAATAATATTTTTAACTATATTACTTTAAAATTGAACCAAAGTGATGTAATTATGTAAGAAGGACTATTAGTCTAATATGTAAGTGCTTGTATTGCTAAAATGTATTTCATTATACAGGTATTAAGCCACCATTCCCTGTATAACTGTTTTCCCTCGGGAGTGTTGTGCAAACTCACATATATTCCATCTTTTTTCTTAAACGATACAGTTGACAGATGCTCAGAACTTTTAATACCGATAAAGACTTCTTTTCAGAGATGTAATTGCCTGCTCAGCGGTCTGTGGGTACCCACATTATCTGGGCTTCGTTAGTTTCCCAACCTTTCTTTTCCTTCTTTTAAGATAACAGGGAAGAGCACCCCTGCTGCAGTCACCTTGGCACATACCTAATTTTGAACAAAGACAGCCTAGAAAGCTCCACATAATAAAGATGTAAGTTTCTACTTCATGGTTTCGCAGTTGCCAGCTTAGAAATATACGTCCGACTGTGGAATAAAGCTAAGAGCATACCCTACAGCAACCCTGGGTAATTATCATACTACACCCCACACCTCCAGGTGGAGATTTTATATGTTAATATAGGACCTGCCTACCATAACGCAGGGCCACCCTAGTATCATGGGCTCGACTGTGCTCAAACCAACTTTTGTACGAGTAACCCATCAACTATTTTCATGTTACTTCTTCTTTGTTGTGGTTTGTGCGAAGGGCCCTGTGCGTTTCTGAGAGGTGTCCCGGCTGTTGTTAAATGCCCGGCACCTCCTCTGCAGACCGGCAGCGAAGGCAAGTGCCCGGCCCGGGTGTGCCGGTGGGCTCCGTGCAGGCCGGGTGAAGGAAGGGCCCGGCTCTGGGCCCCGCAGCCGCTCCGTGTCAGCTCGGCCCCCAGGAGCAGCGCTGGGCGCAGAGGTGAGGGCAGGCGGGCCG
>NW_010355773.1:0-2205 GCF_000700745.2 Antrostomus carolinensis | reverse complement strand
CTCTGACCTATCTTGTCTCGTGTGTAGTATTTTACACTCCTCTACTTCGCAGTTTATCATCCAGTATTTCAGTGCTGTGAGGTTCTTGTGTGATTCTTTGCAGTCAGTCCCTGTCCTTACTACCACACCTGAGAGGAGCTTCATTATCAAACTTCACCAGTTCCTTTTTCACCATGCCCTTCCACACCATTAGTGGATATGTTTATCAGTGCTTTGGTGACCATTGCTTTCCCGATTCATTGCAAGCTAACTTTTAAAATACGTTTTGGAGTGTGTTTAATTTGTCTTTTTTGAAGCATAACTGCCCCAAAATATTGAAATTTACATAGCATCTAAGTGTTCCGTTTTCTGTTATATGTTTGGGAAGCATGGATTTCAAGTAGCAAGAGAATACTCCAAGGTGAATTGAAGTTAATGTTACCAGTGGACTTTGGCTCAAGTCGTGAAAGTATTGACTGGGATCCCTGTTCAATAAATCCTTAGTTATTATGACTGTTCACATTTATTTTATTGTATTCTTTTGTCAAGAAACGTCAAGCACATTCATGATTGTTCACAGCACCAGAGGCTTAGGAAGAATGTAGGCCATGTGAACTCGAAGGAATGATGATTAATAAAGGAGAATTTTCTGGTAGTAAAGTATGGAAGTCTCTTAACTGTTAGTTCCCAGATCACTGGCATTTATTTTTGTAACCTTCATTAAGTGCACATTGAGATATTTGGATTTTTCTTTACAGAGATTTTTAGAAGTCACCCTTTGAAGGATCTGAATCCTATTTTTAATTTAGTGGAAGTTCTGAAGTTCAGAGTAGGATGTGACATTCAGAAATCAAAAGGAAAGGTGCCTGATTAGTCATGTCACTTGAAAAACAGCATTTTATATCTGTGCGAAGTAGCAAGTCTTTCTTCTACAGTTGATTAATGCAGGTTTTAGAAATGGGTTAACTTTTGTTATTATTAAATGTAGTGTTTGACAAATGAGATATGAAGCAGTAATAGATCATTTCACAGTGAGGTTTTTTTTCATGGGAAAATGGTGCTTATTATGCTTTAGTTGAGTGTTTCATGCATATCTACAAATTTACAAATTGCTTGTAGAAATTGGAAGATGCTTCCTTGCCCTGAGAACTTGGAATGCTCATACTTGCTTAAAGTAATCGTGAACTTTGGAGGGCCATCTCCATCCAGGCTTAGGACTAATGCCGGTTCTTTGTATATTTATGAGGACAATGTTAATTTCTAGTTCTTTAATGAAATGATCAGGCATCTGCCTGCTTCATGGTTAAAAAAATATTTCTAGTATTGCAGGCGATGCTAAAGTCAGAATTTTGTAGTTTCTGAGGGCATGCATTGCTCAGAAGATGTCCTGGGTTCTGGAAGTGCTTGTGAACAGGACCCGCCATAGTTTGACTCTTTTCAGATTGTCTTACAAAGACTCTTGACTGGTATTTTCTCTCCTAAGAAGCGCTGAGCTTAATGACTAACGGACCACTTTAAATTGTTTGGATAATGAGAGTGATTATGCTTTTTATCAAATTGGAGAGGTATTTAAAACTCAAAACAGAGTTCATGCATGATTGCTGTCCTTGCAGGAGAACTGTACGACTCGGGTAACTGTATCTGCAGATCTGACTTTAAAAAAATGCCATTCTGTTTTCTTTCAGTGAGCTGGAGCGTCTGAGCAACCTAGTTGGTAAACCATCTGAGAACCATCCACTGCACAACAGTGGACTGTTGAGCCTAGACCCTGTTCAGGACAAAACACCTCTTTACAGCCAACTTCTTCAAGCCTACAAATGGTCAAATAAGGTACCATAACACATCATTGTAACTCAGTTGTGTGTTCCTGTAGAATGTTTGATTTGTGGTACAGTAGACCTCTGAGTGTTTTGAGACTGTCAAAATTACTGAGTTTGTTATGAAGTTGAGGAGCACAGTATGTATCTAAATGTACTTTTAAGGGTAATGTAATGTTTGTACAGTCATTTTTCAGAATACAAAAACATATTAACGTCTTCTAAAATCAGTAGAATTCAGCATTGATATAAATTTGATACGGTTGGAAAATGGGGGGCAGGAAGGATTTTTAAGTAGAGATTTATTAATTGAGAAAATGTTACATGTTTCCTTGTGTTTCTTGTTGTTAGCAGCAGATTATTGGTACAGTAGAAAAAATAATTCATTTGCTGCTTTCAGAAAAAAAAA
>NW_010355772.1:0-2152 GCF_000700745.2 Antrostomus carolinensis | reverse complement strand
GGTCATCAGCACTGTGGCTTAGAGAAACCAGTCTATCTTATATATATATATTTTGCTTTTAAATAAGATCTTTGACTTGTCTAGTATTTTTCTGAGATCTGTTGTAGTATCTTTTGGTCAGTAGATGGTGCAGCAGGTTACAAACTTGTTGGTTTTCCCATATGTCATAGTTTTGACCATTACTTGAATCAGTGATGTAAAATATTAGTTCATACAGGTTTAACTTACATTAGTAAATTCAGATGAAATCCATTAGGCTTTAAGTATGATTAGTTATTTTTAAATTTCCTATATAGTGCATGACAGTGGCATTTGACATAAATTAGTAAATGCACAGTACCATAAGCAAACTGGGTAAAGTGAATGTTTAATTGATTAAAGTGGATAGGTATTTTACTGAAATACAGAGAATGGATTTGTTGAGTTTTTCTGAAGAGTCATTCTTCTAAAAGTAACTCAGATGAGAAAGTATTGCTACTGGCCTGAATTATGTCAATTACTGCATGGAGTTATACCAAAATATATTCAATTTATTTCTTTTTGCATTCATAGTGCTGTTAGTCATATACACCAGTAAGATTCTGAAGAAAAGGGAGTTAGCTGTCATATTGAAGAACACTGTAGTAAGGTGCTGCTGCTTGATTGAATCTTAAATTACATGAAAAGGCCCTTATGATACACTCAAGCATAAACTCAAGAACTAGCAAGTCACTTCAGTAATTAAGAATCAAGCACATCATTTAGGATCTACTGAAGTTCAGTGTCTCTGTCTTGCTAATTAATGCTTTGCCCACATCAGCCACATCTATATTGAGCTATTTTTTTTTCTTCTGGAGTGGAAGGAGAGCAATACTACTTGTAAGATGCCTGATGTATTCAGTGGTGTTGGAATTTTCTTTATTTGAGCTATCACTGGCTGAGATGCGACACTAGGACACCTTTCAGCTATGGAGGCTTCTTAAGGCTACAAGAGGACATGGAAGGATTTGTTTTCATTCTGCAGGGAGAGAGAGAGGGGATTGAACAGGACTGGTCAGGGGGATTTCTTTTTTGTAATAGTCTTGGCTCAGAGGAAGCTCTTTTGTTAGACAGATTTGCATGATAGCCCTTTTGACCAATTAAACTAATTGTTTCTGTGTAACATCTAAAATAGCAGTTGGTACAATCAAACCAAGAATTTATTGTGCTACTTGGTGTATGTTCCAGTATAGTCAATATGAAGCACAAAGCTTTGAAAATCACCTGGAAGTATCATGTACTCTGGACATATCTTCTTTTGAAATACTGTACAAAGATGGTGTGTATCAGTAAACCTGCCTCAAGTTCTTCTTAACTGGTATTTTTCCTGCAATACAACATAGTTACAAATTCTGCTCTGATAGATTTCTGAGTTGCTTATTAGTTATATGGCTTATGGTTGATGAAACACATAATTAAAAAATTGAGTCTGTGTAAGCTAAGGCTTTGCTTCATCAATTTTTCTGTTTTTCTCAATGAAAATTTATGAATTTATTGATGATTTGCTGTCTCTTGTCTGCAGAAAATTCATTTTGTGCCAAAAGACCATTCCAAAAAATCACCAGATCCAGTTTTTATTGAAATGAAACACAGTTTTCTATATGATTTTTGTGAAAATGATGTTGGTTCTAAAATTATTAAAATGCCAGATCTATTACTGCCTCCCACCTTTTAAGAAAAAGAAAATTACAGAGGACTTTACATTTATTTTTGTGATGTGGTGGGATAATCAAAATTTAAAGCTTCAAGGTCAAATGTACTTTCCTGGATGACTCAATTACTGCTCAGTTTGATGGCAGTAGAGGAACAAAGATGCTTGAGCTTTAAGATTGCTGGGTTTTCATTATATAACTAGAGTATATTAACAGGAAGCTGTTAAATACAATTTATGTGTGAATAGCCCAATTGGTAGGCACATTGGCTCCATTATGTGAGGGATTAAATAAGTGTAATACGTTTCTATTATTATTCACTGAATAGATTTTTTTTTAATAAGTTTTGGTTAAAATGTGCATAGTTATATTGTCAGTGACATGTCTGTTTCCTTAAAAGCTAACTCTATACTGAAAAAAAAAAAATGTGCTGTAAAGTTTATAATGCTATTTGTTCAATTTTAGCTTTTTTTTTTTTTTTT
>NW_010355771.1:0-2231 GCF_000700745.2 Antrostomus carolinensis | reverse complement strand
TTTTTTTTTTTGAGAGAGAGACTTCTCATGTACTGAATTCTCAAAAGAAAAATGTCTCCAAACAGTATACTGTGGGTTTGTGTGTGTGTATATGTATATATACACACATATAAAAATATTTAAAGGTATATATCCTTTGTTTATTTTTATGTATTTGTTTATGGAATTTGAAGTAGAGCACTGATGTATATGTATTCTTAATATTTTTTTAAATTTACCAATAAAGACTTAGTAGAGAAGGTAAATGGAGCACTGTAGGTATTTTACATTAATTTCTGAATTTGTTCTTGTTTTCTGCAAACTAGATGCAGAAATTATTCCACTCTCCCTTTATATCTTTTTTGTTTCATTACTAAGTGTGTGATCTGTTATATAAAGCAAAAAATTGAAAATATCCTGAAGTCGAGTTTACCTTCCAAACAAGATGTTCAGTTTGAAAGGATCTTCTGGAAAGGCTAGATAAATTAATTATGATAATCTGATTGTGAAATTTTTATTAATTGTTTGGTAACTTTTTCTTATGGGTATCCAAACAGAAGTGGGTCTTTAGATCAACCTTGCATAAAATTGTAGTAGAGTTTTGAAGAACAGGACCTCTTGCTTATCTGGTCTCAGTATACATATCTGTGACATTATGTATCAGAAAAATGCTAAAGTTTTTGTGTTAACATATCACTGTCTGCTGAATTTCCCCATTCTTAGCCTATAGGACCAAAAAAAGTAACTCATAGTGGATACTGTACTGAAAATGCAGTGGCCTTGGTATCGTTGTAACTTTAACAGTTTATTGCCCTTAAAGATGGAGAAATTGATGATTCTACTGTATTGCATTCAGTTGGGAATGAGGGTAGTTTGTTCCTTCAATAAAATACTTGGATCTCTGTCAGGGCTTTTCTGTAGGGGCAATAGTACTGCTACTTGAGAAACTTTTCCTGTTCCTTAGAGTTAAATGCTATAAAATTTGGAACAAGGAGGTGAAGCAAGTGCAGAGGAGTACAGAGCTTGGTAGGTGAGGAACCAGATGAATTGTGTGAGGAGGTGCTAGAACAGCAAGGACAAAAGGCCACTGTTTCTTTTCTTTATGATGATGCTGTGTCTGTATAACAGAGAACAGCTTTCTGTAGTCTTCCCCATTACCTCTTTTAACGAGCAGATTACATATACTTGAACTTTGCATTCCAGTTGCTGAAGTTTTGCTTTGCAGTCTCAGTTTCACAGGTAGGAGTTTAGGATTGTGTATCATGTTATCTACGTTTCGTGTGCAATACAATATTTTTATGCTGATCAGGTAACATGTTGTGGAAAACCAAAAAGTTAATTTATTTAATGCTGCAGATTGTGAAGCTGTTGCTTCGACACGGTGGAAATCCATTTCAAGCCAATAAGCATGGGGAGAGACCTGTTGATGTTGCTGAAACTGAAGAGTTGGAAATGCTGTTGAAAAGGGAGGTGCCCATCTCTGATGATGAGGACAGTTGCTCAGGTAAAAGCAGCCATTTAATTGTGTACTTCAAGTGCATCAATTCACCTGAAGTTAGGTGGTTTTAATCTTTTGCATAGTGTTAGGTATTAGGAGTTATTAGGTATATAGGTAGCAATTGCTATTGCTAAAGTTGTTTTCCACTTTTAGTTTTAGAGGTAGTTTTTGAATCTTTCAATTGAATTATCTGAAATGTTTATTCTGACTTCTTTTCTTCTCTCTCTTTCCCCCCCTCCCTGTCTCCATCTTTAATAAGCCATTCCCACTCTCCAAATCAACCCTACCTCAGAATGGTGGTTTTACCAGAGAAAGATAAAGAGGAAAATACCATATTTATTATGATACGAAGTGGTTTCTGAGAGATCTTCTTGGGGGAAATATCCCCAAAGTCACTTATTTTGCATCCTTAGTAGATGAATCAGGAGCTGGTGTGTCACATGGGTATAACTTAGTTACACTTACTCAGAAAAGTCCCTGCCAGTGGGGGCATCACTCACTTGTAAAGGTGACTGGATAGTAGCTTGCTTATGTAGGGGCAGTCATTCTTGTCCCCTACTGTATTTCTGCCCTCTTGGAGCACAGAAAGAACTGTTGTCTCCTTGGAAACAAAAGATTCTTGGCCATGAGTAACCTGCTTGAGTGCCAGGCAGGAATTTTTCATTCTGCTTTCACAGAATCTTCAGGAATTCAGATTCTTTTGAGTAAATGAGTGAGGTGGATTGAAAACTGTCTGAATGGCCAGGCCCAGAGG
>NW_010355770.1:0-2235 GCF_000700745.2 Antrostomus carolinensis | reverse complement strand
AGTGTGGGCACGAAAGTCCCGACACAGTCATTTCAGCTGTCAGAAGCCACATGAGGACCTGGACTCCTCGGAGGTGACGTGTAAGCTCTGATCGATCCGGCTTAACCGTGGCTTTGTTTGCTTGTGGTAGATGTTAGGAAAGTGGAGTGTATTCTGCTGTTTCCTGCGATAAGGCCTAACATGGTGGTCGGTGCCTCGGAGCCTCATGGTAAGCCGGAGCAAGGCTCCTCCCAGGCTGGGGGTTCTCCTGTCTACCCCCTTGGAGAACCATTTGTTGAAGAGACAGCAAGTGTTTGCTCCTTGGGCTGGGCTGGTGAGAGGCCACGCCTGCAGTTGGTGTGCACTGCCTGTAAGTTAAGTAAATCCATTCTAAGGTCCAAGAAGTGTCAAATACATGAGCCAATATACAGATCTGGTGGTAGAAAGGTGAAAAAAATCCTCTGGTTGGTAACCCATAGGCTGCCACAGGCCATAATTTTGGATAAATCAGTTTTTCTTTGCCACCGTAGAAGAAGAATAGTAATGCTTTCGTTCCTCCCAGGCTGCTGAGAGGCTTAAGACTGTAGTATACTTGTATTATAGTGAGATGGCTTTATGTATGCAATTAAAATTGTTGGGTTCTTATCAGCTATATAGAGCTGGATTTAAAATTAACTGACATAGCAATAGGACTTGGAGGAATGTTAGGCACTGCACGTACTACGTGAAGGATGTGAAAGGAGAAACAAAGTGTGCCAAGGCTACAAGCGCCTGTGGTACATACATAGAAAAGAAGGAAAAACAGGGTGAATTATTAGAAAGGCAAAAGGAGTACTGAGAGAACAAGGTCATGAAAGCCCAAAGGATGAGATTTCAAGGTGAATGTGATCAGCAAGTTCCGAGTCTGAACTAAAACCAAACAGACAAACAAAAACCCGAATGAACTGGAAATGCTGGGAACGAAAAACAGATACAGTTGCAGATTAGTAGTGTCTTTGTTCATTGGTCTTAAAAGGGGAGAAAATACAGTGGTAGAGGCAAAAAACAAGTTTTAAAACAAGAGCATAAAGTGGACAGATTTTTAATCTAGGTTTAATGAGAGTTTGTTTTTAACTACAGGTGTATGAGGTATGTCAGAAGTACTAGGCTAGACATTCTCTAGCTTCCTTTAAACTGAGATTAATGCAGCTGAATCCTTGGACTTGCAGCATTGTTAAACCAGACTAAATGAGAAAAGAGGCAAGGCTGCTATTTTCAAAAACTTCAGAAATGCAAACAATGACGTTCTCCCAGAAAGAAACGGAAGAGTTAAAGACCTTTTGTGTTTGTTGCGTACTCCTTCAGCAAACATAATGGAGATGAATGTCACAAACTCGAAACTCAGTAGTCCAGCTACAAAACAAGTGAGAAAAAGACCAAGGTACAAATATGGTGTCAGGCTAAAACCTAATGAGAGTTATTAATTCATGGGCTAATTTGGCTTCAGAAGTCTTTTATTCTTTCCCACATGTCTTTTGGGATGCAATTAAAGGTCTGGGTCTTACTTTTTACATTTGCTAATGTGCTGAGCTGCTTCAGGTTGTCTTGACATACTGTTCCTCAGTGTGGTCAACAGAAATGCCAAGTTCAACAAAATCCATCTTCAGGTATATGAAGTATTTGCCATATTTTTATGATTACAGCACTTTACCAGCGGCACAAAACAATTTAATGAAGGTTGTTTTCCAGTGACAAAGCTGCAGAAAAGAGTGGTGGTAAGGAAACTCTGGAAGACAATGAGTATTTATATTACAATGGTGTCTACAACATGCTAGAAGTGTTTTTCCAAGCATATAAAGACTCTATTCATTGCTAAATAACTTGTTCCTTAAAAGACAGTATGAGGACAAAGCACGACAAAAAGCAACATATGGCACACAAAACAAAATTACCAACATGATGGTTGCTAAAACTGAGGGGGAAGGGACTTCCTCCTCTTTCTTTCCTGCCAATTACTCTTCACTTGCTCCCTAACGTGGCATTTCCAGGATGGCTCATTTCTTGTCTCTGTCAGTGAGTGTTGGAAAAGAACTTGACTGGTAAGTGGGTAATGATGAGACGTGTTGCTTTGCAGAGAATGCGGATGAAAAGTTTTTCAGGTAATACCGGTCATGGTGAGGATGTTGTAGGATAAACTTCATGAAAGGTCATCGTTTTTTTGTCACTACTTAGATATGGATCTGATATGTTTATTAGAAATGCAAACAAAAAAAAAAA
>NW_010355769.1:0-2214 GCF_000700745.2 Antrostomus carolinensis | reverse complement strand
TGAACTTTAACCACATCCTTAAGCTTAACTTTATTCAGGAAAGCTATTAAGCATGAGATAAAATCCCGAGAGTTTTCAATGGTTTGGTAAATCTCAAGTGAGGGGGTAGACTGCTCCTTTGTCCTGCCAAAATGCTCAGCGAAGCTCACACTGGAGGCAGGACTGGGGTTGGCATCTCTCTGTGAGCACATTCTTTGTGGTGCTGGGCCAGGATGCAGTTCCCAAAGGCACCACGATGGCTGATGCCTCACAGTGAGAGAGCAGAGTCTGTCCCTCCATCCGTACATCCATCCATCCATCCATCCTGGGCCACTCTGTGTTGAGTCCTGCCCTACGCAGGCTTGAACATTGTGGTTGCATGGGGCAAGCAGAAGGGCAGTTCCTCTAGAGATAGCAGCAGGTAGTGAAGAAGAAGAGGTGGTGATGGCACTTACTGATTTAATCCGGAGTAGCTGAAGAGCCCTTGGGTCACCCATGCTCACCTGGACCCAACTGGACCATTTCCCAGCAGAGATGATGCAAACACTTGGATGGACACAGTGGCTCTACTGGGCTCTGCCTCTGCTTTCATCATCTTCACAATTTAGGTGACCAGAAGAAAGGAAAGGGTTAAAAAGAGAGTAATTATTATAAGAAGACTGTTCATTACTATAAGATGTCTGTGTATCATTAAATTTCATTTGAGCTTTAATTAGACTTTCTTTTTTTTTTCATATCAAAGTCTTTGTTGTGTCAATTAGTTGATTGACTATCATCTGCTTTCTGGGTTAGTGAAACCTGACCCATTGTGAATGACTTTGTTTATCAGGGAAAAGGGACCAGGGGATGGAAAAAAAAATTAAATTAAATGTCAATGTGTGGAGTGACAAAGAGCATTCGATAGGGCTTTTAGTTTAATTACTTATATTTCATTAAGACATGTATTTATCAAGAGAATTCTTCATTTTCAAAAGATCTTGGATGTCTTCTTGTTTGTTTCTGGCTTTTTAGGTACTCTTGTAGTATTTAAAAAAACCCAAACCAACACAGAGAACTCTGTTTTTAATTAGAAAAGGTACTTTATTGTGACATGTCCTGAGACTGTTACATGACTGACATGCAGTGATAGGCTTTTGGTGACATCCACATGCAAATTGCAGGGGACAGGGTGTACCTGTACGTCATTTGAAAGGTTATCACCGAAGATCTGCTGCTCCCTTTGCTGCTCCGTGGTCTGTGACCATGCTGTACATAGTGTGTTAATCATCAAAGTTTGTGTGAGGAAGAAATCATCCAGCTCCCAGCCCTGGGAACATTTTGGAAGCTCTGTTTGAAATCTTTTAAAGGCTGTAAATGCCTTTAGGAGGAATGGTTTTCATTTGTGTTTTATTTGGATTCCAAACTCATCACTTGTGGTTGACAAATAAAAATGAAATAGCCTTTGGCAGGGGGTGGTGGGTGCCCTTGTCCTGAGCTGGTGGAGTTATCTAGGGGCATTTCCTGGAGTGTACGCAGTCACACTGGAATAACGTGCTGGGACCAGTCCAGTTGATTCTGTTAACTTTCTGTTTATTTCTAATCCAGCCCCAAAGCTGCAAGCAGATAAGTGTGCAGCTGGGTTTGTTTGAGAGATGGCAACAGGATTCCAACAAAGCTTAAAAAAATGTTATACAAACTGTTATTTTCCTGAATGTCCAAGGAAAGAGCAGGAGCAGGGAACCTCTGCACACAGAGCGTGGTGGTGGGGGGTCACCTCAGGCACTTTTACTGCCACGGGTGGAGTGGTGGGACGTGGATGCAATGGCACATACCCCATTGGTGTAGGACCTCCAGCAACACTGATCCAAAGGTGAGACATCAGAGCTCAGTTTTACTCTTGTAGAGCCCTGGGGGCTGGATGCACTGGCCAGCAGCTGTTGTGAAAAGGAATATCTTTTGGCCTGGATGTAGGAAAATACATGGTCGAGTGGTCAATCTAATGGGTATGGAGAAGAACTGGGGTAAAGGACCCCCTGTAGCACTAGGTCCTGCCCTCCACTTACGTGGGAAACCCTGTTGTGTATTGCTTTGGTAAGGTGATCAAGCTCCACCTCAAAATCAGTTGGATTCCTCGACCTTGGGAGATCGTCTTCTCAGATACTGAGGACTGGGAGTAGGGATCCTCTCTCTGTGGATTTGCCCAGTGCCCAGCAGAAACCCTAGCAGGGCCTCTGGGAGTGTCTGTATGAGAAGGAG
>NW_010355768.1:0-2179 GCF_000700745.2 Antrostomus carolinensis | reverse complement strand
AAATAGAATTAATTTTTGCAGGTGAAATCTTACTTCAAAGAAAATCAATGGAAATGCGATTTGTGTTTTATTGATGCTAGGACTTTGGTGATTATACTAACACACAAAAAAAAATTATGGCAAGGTTTTGACATAGAAAGAGGCTATGCCAGCTTTGTATGCCCCTTTACACACTTGACATAAAAAAACCTGAAGAAAGTTATTTGCAAATGGCATATTATCATATAATTAAATTCTCTTTTATTTGCTTAACAGCACTGTGATATTAATGCAAGCTCTTTACTTGTTCAATACATAAATGACTTTCACTGTGCTTGCTTTTTAAAAAGTTATTTATAGTCTGATATTTTCCACATTAGACACTAACTTTGTATTCCATTCTATGTTAGGTAACAGAGCAGAAACAAATTATATGTATTTTACTTCTTCTTTGCTTGACAGTAGTAAGCAGTGTTCAGTTAGATGCAGCTTAGGCATCAAGGGCATATTATTTTAATAGCATTACTCTGTGAGAAGGGAAGAATTATTTGCTCAGAACCAAAAATATATTTAATATTAGTACATCCCCTTAATTTTAAAATAAGAACTAGGCCCATTTGACAGTTCTTATTGACTATATAATCTGCAAGGCACTTTTATTTCGCAAAGCATATGCATTGTAAATATGTGTGTGATCAAAAAATGTATATTCCTTCAAGAAATTATTAAAATCTTGTTTTCTTTTTTTACATAAGATACTATTTCTAAGCAGGAAAAATTAATTATTTTCTGAATTAATGGTGATTTAGAGAAAGAATAACATTACACTAAGTTGTTCTTTGTGGCTATAGAAATTGTAGGCAAATATCATTCCATGTGGTAATCAGATTCTCTTCAACACCAGTAAAACACACTTGAATATAAATGCAGGAAAGGAAGATAATATTAATACAGAAGTTATTTCCTGAATTTCCTTGTACTATGATCCATTTTACTGTGGTCCTGCAATTAATGAAAAAAACTGTGCTCTTTGTTGGTCATGCTTGTTTGCATGTTTATATATATATATTTATATATATATAAAAAATATATAGAGAGTATAACTTCAAGTGGAAGGAGGGTTGGAGAGCACTCGTCATCTTCTGAAGCACCAAAAATTTGGCACAACTATGGGATGTAACTATTATAGGTGCTTAGCTGGTAAGAACCTAGTAATTCTCATTGGGCATATGAGAATCGCCAGGTAGACTGTGGAGAAGGAATATTCCCACAATTCAAACTGTTAGTTGCACTGTATAATCTTTTGGTTTACCTTTGCCACACCCACCACCTCCCTGTAGTTTCTTAGTCTTCTCTGTTAATTTCGGTGAACAATCTGGGCCTCTTTCTGATGCATTCAGAACTGTTGCACTATGTTCCTTACACAAGGTCTGCAGAGTATTCATACAGTCCAAAGAAAAATTCTACAATATGTGCTGAACAGGGTTCTTTAGCTGTTTCCGGTAGAATTCAGACAAAGAACAGAGGGCAAATTCCTCAGTACTGAGTTAATAACAAATGGCAATTATTACTTCTGTATCCATTCTCTGTTATCAAAGTATATTGCTTCATTAAAAATGTTTTGGGAAAAAAAATAAATAAAATATTGAGACCTTGATTCATCTCTTGCATTCCAGAAATGCAATTTTTTTAAAAATCTAAGCACATGTGCTTTTGTTGTAAAGCTGAAATTATCCCACAAAGCATAAGATCATGCACCAAACTTTTCAGACCCAGTGAGTCACTGAAGCTTCCTTACTTCCCTTGGAAACATATATTTATATATTACAAATGTATAGAAATAGACAGTATTTTTATTTTCTTGTATTTTTCTTGTCAATTGAGGTATGTTCATTATTATAATTTGAGGATCTGATCTTTAGATCTATCTCTGGTTGATCAGAATTAATGGTCTGGAGCTTCTATAGTAGACCTCAAGAAAACAAGCAAACACAGACTAATAATTGCAGTCTGGAACACGTTTTGTAGAGAGATGATGAATGCTCCAGGCCTGCCAGTATTTAAGAGGCATTTGGACAATATCCTTAAGAACATGTTTTAACTTTTAGCCTTACCTGACATGGTCAAGCGGTTGGACTAGATGGTCATTGTAGGTCCCTTTCAACTGAACTATTCTTTCTATTCTATTCTATTCTATTCT
>NW_010355767.1:0-2224 GCF_000700745.2 Antrostomus carolinensis | reverse complement strand
ACAGTGTGAGTTGCTTCCAAAACTCTACCTGTCTCTGCCATCCTTGTGGAAACAGCCAAACAAAGCATGATGTTTTCTTTTTTTTTTTCTTCCCCCTGCCATCAGTCTGACTCTTAAATTCTCTCTTACAAAGAGAGCAAGGAGTGGAGAAGAGAGACTCCTTCATTATACGAGACCATCTTCCAAACTGTGATGATTCAGGTTTTTCAAGGGAGGCTTCTCAGTCAGGCCTTTTAGCAGTTTGCTGTCGTGGACAGGAAAAATAGCAGGGGCATCAGTCAGTGGGATTTTTCTTTTCTTCTTTCTGTGTGCCTGTGTTTTTGGCAGGGTGGTAAGGAAAAGCTGGGTCTGATTTTGCAGCTCTTACTCATGGGGATGGGCACATCCAAGCAAATGGAGTTGCCTGCGTGATTCAAGCATGGAAGATTTGGGTTGCTTTTAAGTCTTGTTCTGACTTGACAGGAGTGATGTATTCAGAATGGTGGAGCAAGGCCTGCCAGGTTCATTTTGACTAGCTCTGAGACTTACTCCAAATCCAAAGCTCAGGCTGTTTTGACAGGGCTGATACATGCCTGGTCATTCTTGTGGGCTGCGGGGAGTTGAGAGCATCCATGTCACAATAACACACTTACAGAAGGCCTCTAAGAGATCCTGGGTGGCATGATGGGAGATGGGGAACAAAGATCCCAGCGTGTCTGCCTTCCACCCCTGCTCTGCTTGGAGGAGCTCACAAGACTGAAATGAACCACGTAGGCTGTCTCCTCCTGACCGCTTTGTCATGGGCCCTGCCTCAAAGGGCTTTTCCTTACAGATCTCCTTACTGCCAAAATAGCATTGAAGAACCTTGGTGTGACAGATCCTGGTCCTCTAGCTGGGAATTAAGCGAAAACTCCCTGATTTCATTTGAATGTTTTGGTTTGTGCAAACCAAGAAACCCAAACCGAACTTTAGAGGTCATGCAATAAAAGCACAAGAGCAGTTGTTTTCCTCACCTCTTCACTGAAGCATAATCCTAGCTTCAGTGAGAGTAATCCTAGCCCAGATGTAATGCTGTAATCGTTGGACCCCTGGATATGGGAATTTACCCTCATAAACTAGGGAGAGGCATCGGGCCAGAGAGTGGTATGTGACCTCTTTGGCAGGGAGCTTGTTTGGCCTTGCAGGAAATGACTTGTTCATTTATTTAGTACTTGTTCAAGGTCCTGCACCAATAGCTGACAGAGTGAAGTCTTCTAATGAGCAGCTTACAGCTCGGGGAGCAGCAGGAACGAGGCAAGCAGTTGTGCTTGGAAGGAGCATGGGGAGATGTGCTTAAAGATGTGCTTAACTTTCAGCATCTGCTTACAGGAGTGACAGCGGAGGACTTGTACACCTGGCTGTGAAGTTGTGCTTCGGGGTCTCCCTGAAGAACGACCTTAATGTCCAAATCTCCATACCTGCCAGTGTTTGGAGTTTGCTTATTTAAAATGTTATGGAAGTGCCAGGATGTGTGCCAGACTGGTCAATTTGCCAAAGTTGGGTGCCTGTGGTAAACCCCAGCACACCGCCTAAAATCGCAGGATCTTGGTCCTCAGGATGTGGATATAGGGTGCTTGGGAGTTCTGGCTTCGGCAGAGCATGAAGGCAAAAGGTTGCCAGCCTCCCCAACTGTTCACAAATAGAGTGAACGCAAGGCTGTGAGGCAGTGAATAGCAGAAAAACTCAACAGTTGTTATTTCTTTAGTGCCCATGAAGGGGAAGTTAGACTTGTGGCTCCATGTCTGCCTGTGCTGCTCTAAAGATAAATGTTCAATCTTGCCCTGTCTGCTGCTTGTGGCTGCTCCTTACCTCTTTGCCTCCTTTTACATGGGCTCTGACGCTTTGGTGGCCCTTAGCTGAGTCTTTTCAGCAAGCTAACCCAGCAGAAAACTAGCCCAGCATCAATAAAATAAATTTTCTGTCAAATTAACACACTAAAATCACTTGGTGAGAGGTCTTAACAAGCCATGGCTGAATAGAAAGCTTCCTTGTGTGGTGGCCATGGCCAGAATGGCAGAGTTTATGGTAAAGTGGGCATGTTTGTTGGTTTTGTCTAAGCACTTTTTTAGTAGTTCCCTTCTGCTGCTAATCTTAAATGGTCCTTAACGTCGAGAAGGCTGTCTGATCATGCTGTCCATTTTTGATCAAAGATTCTCAAAAGGAAAGGCTTGTTTGGATCTGTCACATATCCATATGGCAGGTACTC
>NW_010355766.1:0-2193 GCF_000700745.2 Antrostomus carolinensis | reverse complement strand
GGGGTGGGATGGGTGAGGGACCACTGAACCTGCGAGGCATCACATGGGCACGCCCAGCCCCTGCTCGCTCCCCATTTCTCATTTTTTCACCGAAATCTGCTCCAGCAGCACGAGGCACCCAGCTCCTCGCTGTGGGAATCAGCCACGAGCATCAGAGCACACTCAGAAGGAAGAACTTTGCCTGTAATCTCACCGTCTTGTGGGTTTTCTTTTGACAGGTGAATTCAGCCATAAACTCCAGCGATTATCTTCCAACGGCACCATGTCCTCCAGCGAAGAGCTGGAGGAGAAGGATGAGACCACCGCCCCCTTTGAGCAGAGTACGTGCCAGCGCCGGAGGTGACGCGGTGCTCGCACCCGCACACCCTGGCAGAGCTAACGGCGGGCTGACTTCTCCCAAATTCACTAGTTCTGGAGGAAAATTGCTGGGAGGATACCTGGTGGTGATCCCACGAGGAGCCCAAGAGCATTTCCTTTACCAAGGGATGAGCTCAGATGTGCTGGGGCTGCAGACCCCAGGGCACAGCCATTCGCACCAGTTAAAGAACGGGTGCATCGTGTTGGCGACGTGGCTGTGACCCCTCTGCTCAAGCTTCCCTTGACCTCCCCTCCGCGGGGGCCAGGATGGAGCTGCAGTTCTCTTCGTTCTGCTCGTAGGTATCAACGGGATCACCCCAGAGATGACGGCGCCGACGGGGCCCTTCCGAAACGTTGGCTTGTCCAAGGCTGCCCAGACCCACCGGCTGAGGAAGCTCCGGACCCCTTCCAAGTGCCGCGAGTGCAACAGCTACGTTTACTTCCAGGGAGCGGAATGCGAGGAGGTAAAGTTGGGAGAAGTGGGAAGAGAGCTCGGCGGGTGGAACATGGAGGGTATGTCCTGTGAACGGGGTGACCTCACTGCTGCCTGCATACGGTCACTGTCCCCAGGCGAGAGCCGCAGCAGGACATCTGTGCTGGTTCTCACTTGGGTGACACAGCTTTGCTGGGGAAACCCAGCCCGGAGCTCTGACACACGCATGGTCAAAGCCATGGGTGTAACCAAAGCCAGGAGGTCCAAGTTCCCTGTGGAAGCAGAGGTGCCAGCATGAGCCTTGGGCCAGCACTGCTGTAGCCCAGCTCTAACCTGTGTCTGTGAAGACATTCCTCCTCTGGGGAGGGGTCCATGTGCTTTGTGTTGGTCCTGCAGGATCTCCAGGAAGGGCATTTTCCCTGTCTGCCATCCTGCTCAACAAGCTCCTCATTCTCTGGGCGATGCCCAGTGTCTCTCCACAGCTGCCCCTCCACCTGACCCATGCTGCTGTCCCACCTCCACGCATTTCCCTGTGTTTTCCAGTGCTACCTGGCCTGCCACAAGAAGTGTCTGGAAACCTTGGCCATCCAGTGTGGGCACAAGAAACTCCAAGGGAAGCTGCAGCTTTTTGGACAAGACTTCACAAAGGCTTCTCAGAGTAGCTCAGATGGGATCCCCTTCATCGTCAAGAAGTGCATTTCTGAGATAGAGAAGCGGGCGCTGAAAACCAAGGTGACGTGGTCTCCCTTCCTTCTTCTTCAGCTGAGCTGGCTCAGCCGCCTTCTCTTGACACAACCTTGGCATGAAAACCACCAGCCTCGGTTTTCAGATGAGTGGGGGCAGGAAGCCAGAAAGTCCCAGGTGATGAACTTGGCCCTGATACCCCAAACTCTGATCTTGGAAACTCACTTCTCCTGCCTCCCTCTGACCTGTGAAGCAAGAATGACAGTAACGTCTGAGCTGGAAGGGGATGTCCCAGAATGACCCCGAGAGGGATTTCCAACCCCAAAAGGAGAGGGTGGGAGCTAGAAGCTTGCTGTCTTGTGCAAACTTGAAGAGAAACATCTCTCCTCACTTCAAATCCTCTTTTCCCTCTTTTACAGGGCATCTACAGAGTTAATGGGGTCAAGACCCGCGTGGAGAAGCTTTGCCAGGCATTTGAGAACGGGAAAGAGCTGGTGGAGCTGTCCCAGGCCTCCCCTCATGATATCAGCAACGTCTTGAAGCTCTACCTGAGACAGGTACGGTGCTGGTGATACCTTCTGCTGGGGGGGGAGGAACCACCTTCCCAAAACCAAACCAGGCTTCACCGAGTGGCCTCTGGCAGGAGTAACTGCACAGACGGAGCTTCATGACGGAACAGTAGCGTGGGGGGCGAGGGGCGAGGGTGGGGAGCAAGGGTG
>NW_010355765.1:0-2174 GCF_000700745.2 Antrostomus carolinensis | reverse complement strand
GATACACGTAATAAATTTTTGCTTTGCAGTGAATGCAGTTGATTGTCTCTCAAGTATCCTTTTAAATGTATTAACAACCAATGAGCTGCTGTCAGCACATTACAGAAATTTATTTCCTTCATAAAAGACATAAGTACCTTCCAGGATGAATTTGGTCATTTCTTTGTGTATGTTCAAAATTCCCATATTTAGGTGAGTACAAAGTATTTCCTTCTGCATGCCTTAAGAAAAGCTTCTTCACAGAACAGCTAAATGGTGCTTTTTTCAGCTTTCCCACCAATGTTAAGCACTGTGGAGCAGGGACAGGAAGAGATATAATATTTGTTTTCAAAGAGACTGAGAAACATGTATTTACTTTCAAGATCATTGTTGCTACCTCCAAACTGGGCTTAGTCCTAGTTTGAGAATAAATTGAAGATGTAACAACTTATTAAAATGAAGCAAAAATGATAATACCAAAGTGAGATTCTAAAGCTGTAGCTCCGAATTAAAAATGTACTCATCTGATTATGGTTTTGAAATATTTACTTTAAATCTATATTTTCCTCTAAAAATAGATTTAATACCACCCTATTTTTCGGTAGGAAACAGTCAATCTTCAATCTCTTTTAAAATACTTTTGAGCATGCAGGAAGAATTTTTCAGAAATCTTTCTGAATTCCTGCCCTGTCCTTTCTCTTTTCTTTTCTCAGGGGGCATTGATTGATAGAAACAGTCTTTGCAGCAACCTGCTGGGAGCAGTGAAAGCTCTTTCCCAGGATACTGACACATTGGATCTAAGATCAGCAATAACTGCTGATAATACTGCTAAGGAAACACTCATGACAGTTGGACATTACTTGACTTGAAACACTGCACTCGTGAGCTCAAAATCAAAGTGTGCTTTACATCATGACTCATAAAATGAATGCCAAACAAGAGATCATCTCCTTGTCTATACAGACTGAACCCAGAGGCAAATGAGAGATGCTGTGTTGCAAACACTTATCTCTACAGCCCACCAGGCCAATGAAGTCTTTTGCCACACTATTTGCTAGAACACATTCTGCACTCCTCCCGTTGCAGATGTGGCAAAGCCTTAAGACTATTTGCCACCCTTTTTTATAGAATCTAACCTATTAGAATTCACCTGCTAGCTTTCCATGTTGGACATACCTTTTTGTGGTCAGGCTGTACAGTTATCATTCACAGGAGTCAGAAGTTCCTTTCCAAAAGGAGCTTCCAGCCCCATCTCTTTACTTCCTTGTTTTCTTGTTCAGTTTCTCTCACTGAGACTCTTGTTGCTGGTCCCTGGATTTTGTCTGAACCTCTTAAGAAAATTCAATTTATATTATACTTCCAGTTTCTGGATTTGTCTGATTTGCTAATTTTCTAGACAGCAAGTTGTCCAAGGTGCCATCAAGGAACATATGAGGTCAATGCTATGGAAGCCTGTTGCAAGAATCAGATCTTCAGAGTGATTGTTCACATGAAGATATTTATTCACAAGGGCTGATGGGAGCTGAGCAGAAGGGCTTTATCTGATTCCCACCCAGCACAATTTCCAGGCTCTGCCCATTGCTGCTGCCTGAGTTGCATGGGGCCACTGCTGGCCCCTTCCTCCCACTGTCCATCCCTCTGGACAGTAGTCCTGTCCTCGTGCACATTGACTGTCCTTCCCTTGCTTGGTGTCATCTGCAATCTTGCTGGGACTTCACTATCCTCCTGTATTATCTCATCATGGGACTCTTTCTGTAAAATGTGCTTTATACCACAACCCATTACTATTAAAATAAAAAATATAAAAATAAATATGTTAATTAAGGGTCCAAAACCAGGCTTTCCTACCCAACTTCAATGGTTTAACGAATAGGATATGAGGTCCATATTGTGTTTCTCTGTTTAAATAAGTAAATAATATTTATACAAGGTATTAAATACAACTAATTGACTCAGCACTTCCACCTTGGAGAACCAAAGTTAGTGAAAAGGGGCAGTTATAATCCCACCAATCCCACAGCTTCTTACATGAAAGTGTGGTGGTTCTGCTCATTACATTCATAAAACACCAGCTGTACAACAATAATAACAAGGATTCATGAGCAATTGCCTTTTGTTTTTGCTAACTGAACAGACCGAGCAAATTGAGCAGAAAAACCACAGCAAGGTCACGTGAAATGTGAAGCTCTGCCTTC
>NW_010355764.1:0-2181 GCF_000700745.2 Antrostomus carolinensis | reverse complement strand
GGGGGGGAGTAACAGTGCTGCCGAAAAATTGTTCTGTCTTCTAGAACTGCAGGCTGTTAGTAGCTACGTGGAATATTTGCAGCCGCCTGACGCCTTTTAGGTTTTAATAAAGCTTTCGATAATAAAAGAATGTAATGTACTAATAAGGTTTTGTTATTTCAGATTTTGCCTGTGGCTCACACAAAAATACATCCCGATCAGGTATCATGTCTTTTGCTTTCTTGTTTCTCATGTCCTTGCAAGTACATGTAACAACCTAATTTACCACCCACCCCCACTTCATTTCAAATTCCAGACTTCCAAAAAGCCCAAACCATTAAGTAACGTTAAAGACAACAGAAATTTCCTCTAGCAGGAGGAGCTGTTGAACTTGGGGTGCAAAACTTGCCACTACTGAGGATCTGTTTAATCTGCGGAAGGCTTGTACATTGTAGTCCATAGTTTTAATCCAGTTACTTTTGTATGAAAAATTAATTGCTTATCTGACCGAAACATCTTTCAGAAAGCACCTGCTCTTTTTGGTAAGACATCATCACTTAGAGAAGCCACTTATATAGTGCAAGCTGAATACTGGTTTTAAAATCAGATTAATAATAAATGTAATCAGAAGAAGCAAAAGTGGAAAAAGAAGTCTACAGAAAATAACTATGAAAGAAATAGGAATGGTAGGAAACATAAATTAATCGTGAGAAAGTTTACAGGCTTCCTTTTAATCATTATTTATTTTTTCTGCTATTAAAACAGACCTAGACGCAACTATTTGGTCTCCTTTCATTTAGGAAACACAGGCATGATCCATAACATGGCAAATGTGCTGCATTAATCTGTTTAAACCACTGTGGTGGTACATGCAGAATTTGCTGCGGTTAAGTCCTTCCCTTCCTCGTTGTTAACAATCATCACATGAAAACCTGTGTGATGCTTCTACTGCAGAAGCCAGCTCTGAGGAAATAAAAGAGTAGTTTTGTGGCCAGCCCTCCTCTGAAATGCATTATCTCAGTAACAGTGATTAGAGAGTGCATAAATGAATCACGAAGTGAATAGAGCATTGGAAAGCCCTTTTACAGATTGAAGTGATGTGTTGGTACATCATATGCCACTAACTACATATTTCAGCATACTTAGAAGTGTCTAATAAACCAATTTCCTCTGCATGGTAGTAAAAAGATTGTTGGAAGAGAACTGCATTCTTGGCAGGCACTTTCAAAAACATCTGGCATGACTGCATGTCCTTCCTCATTTGCAGATGTTGCTAATAATTTCACAATGTAACATTTAGATTTCTCATTCCTTTCTCTGTCTTTGGGTGTCACTTTGTGTTTCAGAAACTAGGTGAAAGTGTTCAGCAACTTCTTCTAGCAAAAATTGCAGTCTACTTGATGACCTTCTTAATAGTCACAGTGGCATGGGCAGCTCATGTAAGGTAGGAACACAGTGTTAAGTCCAAACTGTTGTTTAAAAGGACAGGTGGTACCTATGTGTCTGACAAATTTCTGGTTTGCTGATAGATTTCTCAATTTTCTTTTGTTAGATAATATAAAAGATTCATTGGGAAGAAATGTTTCCCTAAGCAATAAAAAAAGTATGGTTATAGCCCTGAACTGATACAGAGAAAAACAAGCATTATATATCTTTTAAATTCAAGTTACTCTTCAGTTTACTTCATATTCTAGATGGAATTAAACTTCTAATTATACTGAAAAAGTCGGAGTTTATGACTTGTGTGCTACGCACATAGAGGAACTGATAAAGTGCAGCTGTCCTCAAACTTGTCTTTCTGAGTCCTTAGCAGTGCTTCTCACAAAATGAATTGTAATGTTGCAGGTGCTGCATTTTATAGAGCTATGGACACTGACACCTGCCCATGTCTTGGTAGTTAAAAAGAAACTGATGTGCAGGCATCATACTGGAATCATAGCAGGTTTTGTTTGAATTTTACAAATATTACTATATTTTTTCCTTAATTAAGTGGATTGACAACATTCTAATAGAGGTGCACAACCTGTAATTCAGTACTTGAAGCTGATACTTCACCTCAGTGCTTTTATTACATTGTTTATCTTTGCTTGCATAAGTAAATGCTGAGATATCTCTTTCCGTAGTTTAGGGTTCTGTGGTGGGTGATTGGTTCTATTGATTCTAGGTGATACTTGGTGGTCAATGGGGCAGAGTCTAGTTGGA
>NW_010355763.1:0-2216 GCF_000700745.2 Antrostomus carolinensis | reverse complement strand
TGCCAGGGCAGAGCGGCAGCGGGAGAGCAGAGCTGTGAAGGGGCGGATGGAATGTAACAGCACGGACGCTCCGGGAGGCTGCACCCCCGCTGTCGGTGCCTGAGCACCGCCCTCATTAAGTTTGCAACGGCCTGGATGTTTTTTACTCTTTTATTGGGGAAAATAAAATCTTTCAAAAATATTACAGTTGAAACTCTCTGTCTAACGATATCCAGAAATGTGTGCTTGTCAAAATGATTGTGCCAGTATAAAGAAAGATCACTGGCATTTCTCAGAACGTGATTTGTGCACTAGCCCTTCTGGATTGGCCCTTTGGCCACAGAACCTCATGTGGGGGCTTCAAAATCTCCTCCTGACCTCTGTGTGTCTATCTGTCCACCCCTGAGCTTACAAAACCCTGAGCTTACCTACTGCTTATCACATCATAAATGTGGGAGGCTGAGTTTCCATTTTGACCTAACTCTGACTGGTGTTGTAACCTCACGTGCAGAACTGGTCCAGAAACAGGATCCAGGGTCAGGAACAGTTGTACATTCCCCCCACAGTCTGCTGCAGTGAGGACAGTGTGGATGTGCCCTGCTAATGTCAAAACTGAAGTTGCTAGTCTTGTTACTGAGGAACGTTTGCAAAGCAGGAGTTAAGGTAGCTGTGAGGCAGCTATGTGCTGAAGATCGAGCCAAGCCTACAGAGCTAGAAGAGTGGCTTGAAGCCATCTTTCATGATGATGATGAATGGTGATGATTAACTCCTGTACCCCACCTTCCATTTCTGACCAACCACACCTGGGAATGCAGAACCCGTCTTATGGTTCATCTAAGCCTCTTTTAACACAACTCTTCCGAGGCTGAGAAGCAGTAGAGAAGGGTCTGTATTACATGGCACCATTGTGCACAGCCTCCTCCCTGTTCCCCCGGCAGAGGAGCCGTTTCACATACAGCAGTATTGTGCACTGGAGCAGTGCATGGAACTCCATCTGTACAGAAAATTACACCCAACATGAACTCAGTTGCACATTAAACCGCTAACATAAATACTCTGACCTATCTCCCAATCTATAGCAGCTAATTGATACCCCAAATGCCATTAGAAATGCTTCTGACATTCCACTCCTCCCTCTCAGTGAGAAGCAACCCACACCTTCCACCAGCTGTTTGGGATACGTGTTTGGATATGCCCCTCTCCGCATTCAGAGCGTACCTCCAGCTGCCTATGACACTGGCCAAAGCAACAGCAGTCAGTCCCAGACCAGATACCATTCTGACAGGCCTGCTTCTAGCTAACACCCGCTTGGGTACCTTCCTTGTATTAGAAGAATGTATGCTGTCCTACAAGAGGTGAAGATCCTGTGATCTTACCAATGCAACTTGTATGTTCTGTCTGTTTATTACAGCCTGAGTCAGTTTATAAAACTGTTTACTTAGCAGCAGGAGGGCAGTAAATACTATAAATGGTTAACAATTGAATCATCTCCTGCAAAACCATAGCATGTAGATACACAGAAGAGCTGACTGAAAAGTCTGCATATTCCAAGTCATGCTTTAAAATCTGTGTGCCAAAATATTTTGAAATGTTTCAAAAATATGTCTTCTGGTTGATACTGCAGTAGGGATACTTACCGATGCAAAATCTCCACATGTCTTTAATAGTATACAATAGTATCAATTATATCAATGCCTCATTGGTATCAGTACTCCACATAGTAAATTTTTAAGTTAATATTGAAAGTAGATACTTTTTAAAGGTAAATGTTGACTGCAGGGAGTGTGGAGACTTCATCAGGAAAAAAATGGTTATTGTTTTTTGCGTGAGACATTTTGGTTTCTATTTTCCCTCTCATTCTTAAAGGAGTGGTGTTCTCAGGAAAATGCCAGTTCTTCCATTGGGTGAATGGTGTTCTTCTGGAAGCTAGCAACCACATTTCTGTCAGCCTCATTGGACTAGGATTTGACATTGTTTCTTAATACCTCTTTTACCTTTCTTTCCCCATTCCAAGTTTGAGTGATGTTTATGCATTTTTGTAAGTACTTAGAATCTATGAATAACAGTTGCATTTCTAGGGTTAGCATGTCTTACTGCAACTTCCTCTAACAACTAATGCAGCCTCTATACAACTCACTGTTGCCTACCTGAAGCATTTAGAAATAATCAATTGCATCTACAAGAAATACGATCCTCCCCCCGCCCCCCCCCTCAGGTGCCCCTCCATAATAGGTTTG
>NW_010355762.1:0-2186 GCF_000700745.2 Antrostomus carolinensis | reverse complement strand
GCTGAACTGATGCAAGTCTCCTTGCACTGTTTTCTGTTTTCACGAGGACCTTTGCATTGTCATACCAAGCTTTGCTGATATCCCCTAAACAGAGGTGCAAGCTCAGCCCTAAACAGCTGATAATCTAAATGGAAAACACTCCTGGGACAGCAGAAGCACCAACCACCTCAATGACTTTCCTGACGTTGGGCCAGAGGAAGAGACTCCAGAATTCCTGAGTGTCCCATGACACCAGACTAACAAGGACTCTGCTGTTTACTTGTGTGTGTAAAATAAGTGCAAAATATTCACAATCTCGAGCTATACATGTGAAAAATACAAAAATATCCAGCATATTAATCCACCCCCCTCGAAAACACGTCGACCTTTTCATTCGTCAGGATACTGGACAGAGGCCACTCTCCGGTTCATTTCCATATTTCCAGTATTTTTAATTAATTGGGTCTAAAAAGTCATTTCTTTACCAGTTTAGCTGAGTAGCCCTTCTTTGCCAGTTGTCCCAAATGGAGAGTATTGTACACATTTTGCATAATTAGCTAATTTAACCAGCTAATTTAACATTAATAGCGAATCTGTGAGTTTAACGCCAGCAAATGAACTCATTAAAGAGAAAAAGAACGAGTGCTTTCTCCTTTCTTTTTGCTTTTTTTTCCCCCTTTTTCTTTAGTTTTACACTCTTAGCAAAACGCTCTGGGGAAATCAGGATTTCAGGGAAATTCAGATCATCAAATAAATCGGGTTTTATTGTTGAATAAAAAAGGATGCATCAGAATGTCATAAAGCTTTTATGGAAAGATGTGAGCTTCATCTGTCCTGTTGAGGAAGGACCTAAGGCTAGAGGACCCCACACAGGCCTTTTTTTTCATTTATTCTCATTTGTGCTATGAGGGTCTCATCACTTCCTCAAGTGCTGCACCCCCAAAGTGACTTCTTGAGCCCTGAAGCACGCTGTGAACATTGATTATTTGAGAGACATATCTGAAGACATCAGCATGACAGCAGCTGTTTTATCTCATCGCTCTGGTCTATTTTGCTTCTTTATCATCAGCTGAACAACTCAGCAGTGCTTGGATGGAGCATGATTCTCACCAGGAGGGAGCTCTGCTCCACCATCCTTCTCCTTCACCTTCCCAGCTCCAAAAAAAAAAAAGCCTTTTCAGATGGTACTACAGTTCTCCATTTCTCACACACCCTTCTTTCATGACCCAGCTCACACTTTTCCCACCTCTATACTCCAAACCTCCTTCCACTTGAGTAGGGTAGGACAGCAAGGGGGCATATGGGAAGTTGTATGATGGGAAGCACATTAAATGAGGGTTTTGCTGGAAGAAAAAGGATGGAGAACAAGAATTTTGGGACATAAGAAAGTAGGGACACTTCTTGGGGAGCTATGGGACAGGACGATGGCAACAACCTTCATTTTGTTTACATAACTCATCGGTAAGAAGCCACTTGTTATAAAACTGTTCTGCAACCCTTTAGAGGCCCTCACACTAGTGTGACTAAGGACACAGAGATGGAATCATCTCCTCAGGCAAAGACTTCCAATAATACTTCATAACTTCAGATATTGGGGTGGCACCAGATGACCTCCAGAGGTCACTTTCAACCTCAATCATTCTGTGATTCTTTGATTTCTCCTGGTTTGCTGGTGACTGTTTGTAAAATGAAGGTAATAATACAAGGGACTAGTATGAACAGATGGGTTAAACATTGAGATACTCAAACAGACCAGCCATGTAGTGTGAAAAACTCTCTGCTATTTAGACATGCAAGCTCTGCACCTGAACTGTGTCTCGATGGACACACTGCAGTCGTGTTGGTGTGAAGATGTGTTATCTTCAGAGAGACTGTGGAACTCCTGAAGGTGCCTTGGGTGAGAAAACATGCAAAAGGTTTAGGGATCTCAAAAGGAGATGTATGAATGGAGGGCTGGAAGGAGAGAGCAGCTCTTCACATCACTTTGGCATAGGGATAACAAAGCACCATCGGCACGCTCACAACAACAGCTTCTCGGAAAGACGGTGATCCAGAGGGAAATGGCACCTCGTAGACATCACGCTTTGCTTCTCTCAAAAGCTGAGCCCAGTCATACCCTATCACTTCAGCTGCTGATTCCTCTGTTGTTCAGAACAGTATTGGAATATATTCGGAGCTGAGAGCAGCCCTGAGGAGAAGGACTTGGG
>NW_010355761.1:0-2141 GCF_000700745.2 Antrostomus carolinensis | reverse complement strand
TCTCAAGTCTTTCTGAATAGGTGATGAATATTGGTTCTGTGCTTTCCATGTGGTGGTTGTTAAGCAGCTTTGATGCTGCCAGTCAAGTTTTATTTCTCATAGCTGTCTGTTAGAGCTTCCTTTTAACAAGCTTTCTCCTTTTCATGTAGTTACACTTTTGAAGTTAAGCACAACAGTAGTAGATTCCTTGGCTTTCTTTGTTCCTGTAGGGATGCTCAATTTAACTGTGTTATGGTCACTGATGCATAGTGGTTGTACAGCTGTAGGATGTGGAAGTAGATGATTCCTGCCAAAGGCAGTGGCTCCTTGTGCAAGGTTCCTTAACTAGCAGCTCCGTAGGACATCCTTTGGCAGTTATCTGATACTTTGGTCTATGCTTCGTAGTCAGCTTGCTCAGTCTGCATGGGAGGAGTTGCTGTCTCCCTCTACACACTCTTGTACTGTGCCTTTGCTGATCTCACTTGTTGCCCTTCTGCCAGCGTTGCCTTAGTCCAGCCATGCCTGGTGGTCCCAGCACTTGCTCTTCCTGGTCTGACTGAGCTCCATGCCTCTGCTGCTTGGTGAGGTGGAGTTTGGTTGTTTTTTTTTATTATTATTTGTTTCTAAACTTTATGTAGCATATAATGTTATTTTGTCATCAGCTGTCTTCCTTATGTGTTTGTATCCTAGGATGATGCAAAATAGCAAACCGCTAATTGTCACTTTCTACCAGATTCCTGATAACAGCTGCTGCTAGTGTTTTTTGTTTGAGGCTTGATGTTCCAGTGATCCAGTTTTTCTTGTCCTCTCCCTCTTTGAGTAGAAGGCACGTATTGTTGGATATTCCTCTTGCCATCCTATTTATTCTGCAGTCATCTGTATGTCTGTTCTCATTCTTCAGTTCTTCTTGGCATCTTCACTTGGTGACCCAGAGTCTTCATGTCTTCATTTGTCATAGCAATGCCACGCTTTTGAACCATGTGTTTTTCTAATCCCCTCTCTTCAGTTTAAAATTTCACTTTCTTGATCTTTAGCTACCAGTGACCTGGCTCCTATGTTCAGGTGAGCTCCAGCCCTCCTGTACAAGTATCTTTATTCTAGAAATACTCCAGATCCTGATGAATCTGATCTTTTGCTTTGTCACCGTCCTGTCACTGGGCATTCAAATTCTCTTTTCCTTCTTCTTCTTTCTAGAAGCCTGTATTTTGCTGTCAGGATATATTTCCTTTTCTTCTTAGTGTTGCTGGGACCCAGATGGACCTAACATAGATTTCTCCTCAGCATTTCCAAGGAACCAGCCCAGGCTCTGTGACCTTTGCAGCTAACGGGCAAATCACCATGTGGTCTTCTGTCAGATCCCAGACTCCAGCTGTCTGTTTGCCTGATGATACTCCAACACACACTTTTAAGTTTGCATTATAACTACCTCATTAATGCATCAGCAGGGAGAGGGTATTTGTCAGGAAGGGTTACTTCGGTCACAGAAACCTCTAACAGCATATGAAATGATGGTGAAGGAAATGGAAGCGCAAGTGAAGAGAACGTGCAGAAGTGGGGTTATGGTGCTGACCTTTAGGAGTTAGCAAGAAGTAGGATTACCAAATTCTGTCAGAAGTAGTAGGAGCATATCAAGTTGTGATAGTAAATACAAGCCACACATGTGTTTAAATTTGGCTTTATATTACTATTATCACCTAGCAAATATTACTGTATTGTTGAATGAATGTAGTATGTTAACTTTGGGTAGAACAGGTATGTGTTTACATGTTGAGTAAACAGATTTATCAGTGTATCAGAGACTCAGTGCGAACATTCAGAGATCAAAGCATTTCAGATGTACTCAGATATCCAAGACACTTGCTTACGCCAAGGATATGCAGGACCAACAGGAGACCCGTTCTAGAAGGGAGAAGTCTTATGTTGCATCTGTTGTTCTCTTTCAGATATGTCTGTGTGCTCTTTCAAATTTCTCAAGAAAATGTCAGTGTCTGTTGATACAAGGCTTACAGACTAAACTGATGCAGAAAGTTCCTCTGACATAATTGACTTGCTTTTGGTTGTAACTTAAATTCTCAGTGTAGAGGGAGGTTCTCAGTGCATGATACATGTGCTGATCTGTCTGTTAATAGGACCTGTGACAGGTTATTTTGTGTTGCACTCAT
>NW_010355760.1:0-2178 GCF_000700745.2 Antrostomus carolinensis | reverse complement strand
TTGACCTGATGGAACAAGAAGCAATGATTTCAGCATTTGTTTTATTTTTTTGTGAATTTCAGTAATTCCCACTCCAATAGATCAGAATAAACCTCTGGCAAAAAAACACTTCCACCCAGTGTGTGGAAAACGTAGGTGGTAGGTGTTTTATAAATTCCTTGAAGACACAGACAGAAAGAGAGCTGCTTTTTATTTAGCTCTCCTGCTCAACCTTTTTACTGGTCTAATGGAAAAAGGCCAGAGTTAAGATTCAGAGCAACTCTAGGTACAAGAATTGCCTTAATGTGAACGTTCTGTTGAATACAATGTGATCTTAAAATGATGCATGATGGAAATTCCTCACAGACTGGTGCAGTGCATTAGCATTAGTCATTGCAGCAGGACTGGGTGGAGCACGGTAGAAGTCGTCACTGTGATGGATGCGTGGCACGCATGAGAATGAGAATCACTACAATGGACCAAGCAGAAAACACAGGATTTAGAGTTTTTGTGATGGACTCTATGAAACACATCAGAATTTGAGTCACTATGAGTCATGGAAGGCACAAGGTCCTGAATGTGTCCATCCTTGCATGGGCATTTTCAAAAGGATGAATGACTTGGCTGGTTGTTATATCACTTAGTTGCAGCGCTGTGGATAGCTTCATGGATGGAGTAAATGATGAGTCAGGATTCCTTGGTTCTGCTGCCAGCTCTGCTGCTGACTCATTTTGTATCCTTGAGTGATAAACTTCCCTCTCTCTCTTCTCCATCATGGGCATGACACTGTATTTACTCTTCCTTATAGACTACTGAGACCCATTCCTGCCACAACTCTTGCTTATGCCTAATATTATGCATTGGAAATAGTCCCAATGCCTTTATGAATGAATCTTCAGAGGGTGGAAGCTGTAGAACATGCAGATGAAAGGTGTCAAATATAGTCGCCTCCCATCAGACTTGTACAATTTTTATTTTTGCTGTTTGATGCTGTTTCTTATTTTCAGTGATTGTTTATTCTTTTGAAAAATCCATGTGAGACTGACCAGGCATTAAGGAATTCTTTCTGTTCCTTTCTGATGGATTCTAGCCTGGGTCCCAGAGACGAATGCTCCATTTCATGACTTTATCCACCTATCTACAGTATGTTCCGGAGCTAGTTAAAATTAAACTTAGCTATCAAAATGCTAAACTTGATAGCTCATTTATCTTTCTGTCTCCCAACTCTACATTACAATACAGCAGTGATTGATCTTGCGTCTTCAAGGTACTATATAGTATAAAAACTAAGAGAAGATTAATTAAAAGCCGTTGCATCCAGACAGGTTTTTAAATAAGTTTTAGATTTAGACAATATATCAGCTGAAGCAGAAAGATTCTGAGACCATAAGCCTGTAACTCCAAGTGAGTTTCACTTTCCTTCGGGACATAGAAAAACCCCATCTCACCAAGAAGTAACATCAAAGTCTGATTTGGCCAGGCAGGCCCATGGCAGGTGGCAGGATGCTGTCACATTCACGGGCTCGCTCTCCAGCAGTGGTGAACGTGATGTCCTTGAGGACTTCTGCTGGCTCAGGGGAGAATGTCAGGCTCATGGACGGATGCTGAGTTGGAGATAGTACTGAGGCAATTTTTTAAAGTAGTCCCCAGACCCTGCAGGCATGGAGCAACTTGTCTGGACAGCATTTAGAAACTATGCAGACGATTAATCCCTGAGTGATTAGACTGAAACAGAACATTCTGATGTGGCACAGGCATTTAACCTTCCCATCATCACTGGACTTCTTTGGACTTTTCTGAAAAAGTTTTTAAATAAAGGGCCAAATTTTCAGCTGGAGTGTCTGCTTTCATGCTGGCAGTTCTCTCTGACACCCAAACTCAGACCTTTTAGAAGATCTAAATATTTGATTTTCAGGCACAATCAAGCATTTATACATCTAAATGACTTAAATTGAGCCCAAATTCAGTGACAGCTGCATTTGAGCTGTCAGGATTTGAGTGTGGGATCTGCAGAACAACACTAAACAAATCTAGTTTTACTGTATTTTTTGGCTGAAGAAAGACACATGATTGCTGGTCAGTGTGAGCCTTCTGGCACCACTGCTGTGTTGGTTTCACTGGGCTAGTAGCCAAACACAGCTGCTCGCTCGCTCTCCAAACCACCCCTTAGGGAACAGGGGAGAGAATTGGAGGGGCAAG
>NW_010355759.1:0-2190 GCF_000700745.2 Antrostomus carolinensis | reverse complement strand
TCATCCTTCTGGCCCTTCTTGTAGATGGGCGACAAATTAGCTCATTTTGTTTGAGCTTTGAACTGAGAAACTAATTGCTTTCAGATTATTTACATTTTGAAAGATGCAAATTTTTGATTGAAGAAGATGCCCCCGACTACTTCCATTAATTCTAATTAATTTATTTAAAATTTTGGATGAGAATTTTTATCAGTGCAGCACAATGAAGTATTTTTATAAAGCCTTACCTATTCAATCACAATTATGAATTTAGCAATAGTTTCATAAATGCTGTAGCAGAAACATGTGGTGGGGAGCAAAAGAGCTGTTTTATGATTTGCGAGCCATGATAAAGGCTGTCTAAAGCAACTCCCATGACAAATTTACTTGACAGGTAAATTTTATGAATGAATATGTCTTATCTCTCCCTAGTTAAAGACTTATAATCATCTCTCAACTTTTAAATTAATGTTTTGAACTTCATCAGGTTTACTTAAGGAGGAGTATGTATAACAGCATACATGCGATAATCCTATGTCCAGTTTAAGTTTCTTCAGAACAATTAAGTGAAGCTCACTGAAAAGGTGTAGAAACAGGGAAAATAATACCTGTGTGTACTTCAAAGAATAAGGTCTAGACATCTATGACGCTTGGCAACTCAGGCTGCCTGCACAGGGCAGGACCAAAGCAATGAGTAAACAACACCACAAAAGGTTCTCAAAACTTCCAAGGTTAGTACCCTCCTTACTTTCCCCACGTTAATAATAGCGTGTTGACTGTGTTTTCAAAACTTACGGGTTTTCCACTACAGTGTATGGAGCTTATTAATCAATAAAGAAAATCTATTTTCCACATTAATTGGCCCCTATGTGGTCCATATATGCATCCAGGGTAAATCAGACTCTAGATCTAATTTACTGAAAACATAACTTTCAGGGAAGCAGATCAATATTCCTAGCTTTTATCCTTCTAAGGTCCAAATATCCCTTACTGTAAGATTTTTGCCTTCGGCATCATTCCAGAATAAGAAATAGAATTATTTTTTAAATGAGACTATCAGAAAGAAAAGAAGACATTACGTTACACCGTTCATTCTTCCCTAAGGAAAAAGACAGTATTTGGCTAGAGATTGTCAAACAGATACATAGCATTAGATAACTACATGGTGAGGACTACATTCTTAAGGTACCTTAACACCATGATGGAAGAGCAATGTACAGAAAATGTATTTTTAACTCAAATTTAAGAATACCCTATACTGTGAGTCGTAAGTACAATAATGTCAAGACTGTGATACTGAGAGGAAAATACAAACTAAGTCTTCAAGTCATTCTGTTCTGGTGAGTGTGCACTAAACTGTTTATTTCCAATAGCTAATCTTTAAGACAGGATAAATCTTACTGTGATCCAGAAATAAATACACAGAGTTCTTTTCATTGTACATCATCTGGTATAAAAATTCCCTCCCACTGAAACACTGAATTCATGGTTCAAGGTGACATTATGAACATAACTAACAGAATTCAAGCTCTTATTACATAAGGATGGGATGCTAAAGAACGTGTTTGGAATCTTTGTTTTCCATAATCAGTCTATCCATGAGATCAGCATTTCCAAATAACTTCACTAATAACTAGATTTGTTCCTAAATGTTTTTCCTCAATAGCCAGTGTCATTACTTCACTAATCCTCCCAAGATGAAGCTGTACCCCTAACAGCCTGGATCTAAGGCTGAAGGCTAGAAGCTCCCTGGCATCAAGTGTGTTTAAGTTTGTGTTTAAGAGCCTTTAGTAAACATCTTCTCTTTCAGCACAGAGCCCTGCTGAAATAAACTTTCTGGAAAGAACACATATCTCAAAAATATTACTACTGTAGTTAAAGAGATTATAGGAACACACCACAAATAGTGAATACTGAAAATATCACCCAACAAAACTATCCATAAAAGGATTTAAAAAAAAAAAAAATCCTTTGTATGGACAAAGCAGGAAGAATCATCAACATTTGGTCTCAGCTGAGGTAACACCATTAACGATGACAATCATGTGACAATCTTCAGACTACTACCTAACATTTTCACACTGAAAGCAAACAGGACACTCACAATTACTGCATTTATTTGTTAATGTTGCCCCTCTAAGTTTGCAACTGTAACCGAGAAACAGACAAAACTTATATCATTCCATAACCATTTGAAGTGACAAATAATCT
>NW_010355758.1:0-2189 GCF_000700745.2 Antrostomus carolinensis | reverse complement strand
CAAATTTTTAAGAAAACATGCTGTTGTGATCCTATTTTAAATGTCACACCACTATGCTGGTGAGCAGCTTTAGTACCTGCACGTTTGGAGCAGAATCACAAAACTGGAAGTGGAGGGGAGTCTCAGGTGTACTATTACCCAGGAATCATCATCTCTGTGAAATGGTGCCCAAATTTGTTTCGGCTTACGAGCTTCTAAAACCCCTGTTTTCACACTGTTAGTGGACTCCTGTTGTAGTCTGGCTCCTGACTTTTTGAAGACCCTATCTGCATTAAATACTCTCCATTTCAAAGATGCCAGCACCAAGTAAGAATCAGGATTACTTCTCCTGAGTGCCAAGAGCCCCATGACATTAGGAAAAGGATTGACATTAGCAAAACTGTCCCTCTTTGCTTTGTCAGTCCCATGTCCCGCAGTGCTTATACCAGGCAATGCCCTGAAACAGAAAAACCCTGTAGACTCAAATACAGGGAGGACCAGAGGAAAAACAAGAACAGAGAGAGGGAACAGAAAATGGGTGAGAAAAGAAGAAGGGGATCTGGAGGGGACAAAATTAGAGGAGAGCAGAAGCCAGGTGAAAAAAAATGTGGCAGGTGTAGAGGTGGAGTGTGCACAATGGAAGAGTATTGGGACTGGGAAGGATTGGACAGCACAGCAGTTTGATCTCCTTCCCTCTAAGTAAATTTGGGACTAAGACCATCAACACAAGCCTAAGTGTTCATCAGATACCTGTGAAACTCACTAGTTAAGTCTTCAGTGACCAGTCTGCCCAGAGTAACAGGCTAGCAGCTGCACAGCAGACCTACAAACTAGCCAAGCTGCAAAACTATACTTTGAACTTACAAGATGTTGTACAAATGTTAAGTTTATCCAGAAAAATGAAAGACTAATTTGACTTAAACTGGGGACAAAATGTTCAACATTTTAAATAATTTCTGCCTTGATCTCTGCCTCGGTTCATCAGATTTCAAATATGAGCACTCTTTTAAGTGTCTGATACTATGAGGGCACTGTGAAAGACAGATGCATTTATTAAACGCTAAAGATCTTTGTTAAGGTATATGTGAAATATTTACAGGATTAATGATTTTATATTAAGCATGGACTTTGGATGCTTAATGTTTAACAAATATAGATTGAGGAACAGAAAAAAATCTAACTACACATTCATTGAAAAAAGGAGACATCCCCTGGAAACCCTAGCATGTCATGTAATGAAGAAAAAGAACAGCACCATAATGCATAAGAGACTGGATTTCAACAGACCATATTAATTCTGGCATTTCCTTGCTTCTGATGTTTTCCTTTGCAACATTAACATCCTTTTAGCATGATTTTATTGGACGTCATTGCACTAGATGTTAAATCATGAACTGTTCCTGCTCTGAGGTGTTTTTGCACACACACTCATGGTATTAAACTTTTAATGCAACACAGGTGAGAAATCCCTTCTAACACTTACAATAATCACAACTGAAAAATCTTGCAACATCAGCAGTAAATTATTCTGGCAATGAATCTGCTGAACTACCTCATCTACTGCATCACATATGGCCTTGAGCATCCCTCTCAAAGCAGTAGGTGTGCAACGGGGTAGAGTAGAGCCTGCAATGCTTTGGGTCTGAAGGAAGCAGCTCTAACACCAAGGAGACAAGAATGAAGAAGGAAAAATACTATTGCAGGCCCAAAGACATCTCAAAGCACATCTATGTGATTGTTCAGCCTGTGCTAATGCCACATCTGACTGGTCTGGAGCGTGAGCAGAGCAAGTGCACTACTACTACCTGGATACTTTCCTACAGCAAATTACTCCGGTGAAAGCTCACCAGCTTCTACTCACTGTCCAGGGAAAGGGACCATGCCTACGGAATGGCCCAAGGAGAGGATGGGGCATTCAGGAGAAAAGTTTGATGGAAATATATGAAAGAACATGGCTCAGGATGTCAGTGACACTGCAATGAGAATGAATAGGAAAGAAAAGGAGCTGGTCCTTCAAATAGTTTCTGGATGTTGACTGTTTAAATATTGCTTTAGAACAGTCTTGGCAACAAAATCCTTAGCACAGAGACTGTCTGTACAATGCTTAACGTAACAAAGGTTTCCTTGCTAGCATGACACCCTTGATCGCTACCATAAAACAAATATTATCTTGACCTACAAAAACAGGGCAAGGACCAGTTTAAAGATAC
>NW_010355757.1:0-2129 GCF_000700745.2 Antrostomus carolinensis | reverse complement strand
AAAAAAAAAAAAGCCTGATATTACTATGCATAAGCCTGGAAATATGTCTTTATCATCTGAGGTGCTTACTTGTTTATCTTCAGGTACCAGCTTTGAGCAAGGCAAAAGAAAAGTTAATCTTTGTTCTCACTGAAGTATAGAAATTTCTGTCAGTTTGGAACACAGAAGTCTCACTGCTTTATCCTCTCCACCACAATTTTTTTTTTTCACATAGGTTCTTTCAGAAGTGCAAGTATGCCAGATTATACCTATGTTGCTACAGTAGGGAAGAGATGTTTCCTGAGATATGGAGTAGTAGAAAGTACTATTGTTTTGATTTTTCAAAAACGTGAAAAAAAAAAGATTTATCAGAAATTATGGTGTTAATTTCTGAAATGCTATGTTGTAGGACATAGGTCTATGGGACAATTTTAAATTCAGATTTCCTGTCAAGACACCATTTCCTAACTGGGACTAATATGATGAAGAGGTTCTGGGAGGAGAGGAAGAGTGCTTAAGGAAAATAAATAGATAGATGCTCACAAAATGCAATTCTATTTCTAAATAACTGTGCCAAGTCTGTGTCATATAATACACCTTCACAGTCCTAAGCAGACTTTGATATTTTTAATTGATTTAGTGAGATGTTAGAAAAAGGTAGACTTCCTTACTGTAGTAAACTTTTTGTAACCACAGGCAGTGAGAAATGAAATCTGAAGTAATGTTTAACCTGAGAGCTACAGAGTCCCTACGCTACATTAAAATTACTGTAATGGTAATACTGCCCATTAAAAAAGAAGACAAATAGAAATGAAACAAATAAATGAAAATTGCACAGAAATTCTTTTTTCCTTACAAAAAAACAGTGGCATGGATTAATTTTTATGAAGGAGTCAGTTAAAAAGAAAATTACCTAGAATTACTCATGCATGGAGATGCTGATACAAAAACCAGGAAATTAGGAAACAGAGATGATCAACCTTCAACTAAAGTTTATCAGATTTTAAAATAATGGTTGGTTATGAATCATGTCTTCTTTTCTAGAGTGTGAGATTCCCATCAACAATTCAGTTCAAAAAACAGAAACTAATGTTGTGATTTATAATAGTTTAGGATTAGTTCCAGGTCTCAGTACATGACTCCAAAGTTTTTCAGAGAGCCTGGGTTAGCAATCTCCCTCTTTGGTGTTGCACCCAAAGCCTACTTAGCTTGTGAGACCTAGCAGGAGAACAACAGAAGATTTTAGACTGCATCTCTAATACCTTTCTGGAAAAATAAGTTCACTTTTGCTTTTAGCTATTGTTCTGCTTCCTCAGAACTCTAAAGAGAGATAATTATTTTGACTCTGCTGAATTACTCAGAATGCATACATTGCTGAGCAAAAACCGACTTGACTCTTTCCTTTGGAAAGACTGGTGAGAATAATTATCTAATTACAGACACTGCAGAAAATGACTATAATAAATGATGGTCCCTGTTCAGAACAGAATGCATCATACAGCTAGATTAAAATACAGTTAATTGTGCAGAATGAGGGGGGTGTAGGGGGACAGAAATAGGATGCAATTTACAAAAGAGAAAACATGCTTCAGAGAGACATCTCTAAAATACATCTCTAAATATAGAGTGATGATAGACAAGAAAACTAAACCCACAAATTTTAACATCTTTGTGACTTGAAATCCACGTCCAAACTGTACAGCTGGTGCTCATCTCTAACAGAAAATGTCATTTGTAAACTTTTAGCACCATTTCATTTTAAGGGCCAACACATCACAACTGAATTATAATCAAGCATGTAATATTTATTTCACTTACTTTTATTAAGATTACTAGCTCAGAAAAATAAAGGGTAGAAAAAATTAGGAGAAAATAGAAGTAGTCAAACAACCACCACATACTTAGAGAAAATGAACTTTATAACATATAAACATTTGATCTTCACAAGACTTATGACACTATACCTAGGACAAATATACATCTCTCTGAATATTCTTCAGACTTACTGTTCATTAATATTTTGTTCAGGTTCTGTAAAACTTAAAGATTTGTTAAACTATATAAAGTATGTCATGCTTCCTAAATGATAATATTCTTGTCATTCTGTCCATGAGAATAATAACAAAATATAAATTCACAATATTGAAAGT
>NW_010355756.1:0-2125 GCF_000700745.2 Antrostomus carolinensis | reverse complement strand
TCCCTTCCAACCCCTACCATTCTGTGATATATCAACTGCTACTAAAATTATTGGTACTGAGGTTACCACTGCATCATGGTGGTCACAATGCTTACTTTGTTCCTCACTGGACTGTCTTTTGCATTTTCCAGTTCCAGTCCTCTATATGATGAGAAAGGAGGAGTTTCAGTCCTTGTCTTGCCTTGTCTATCCTTATCCAGGAGTTTAGTCTTAGCCCTTGGGGATACCAGATCAGTTTACAGGGATTAGGAAGATGAAGAAGGGAAGAGACCCCCAAACATTCCTATGCCCATTCACAACCTCTCAGCATCACCTGACCCTTTGCCTGAACATATGAATTGTATCTCAATATTTGGTAGTAAAATTACAGTTTGCTTCTAATTTCAAATAACACCTTATTTTATGATTCTGTGGGAACCATTCTCCTCTGCATTATACAAAAACATAAACAATACAAAAAATGGCATAAGCCTCAACAGAGAAAAATGAGTGCTGAGAAATCCAGATGGGCTCAAAATTAGGTGCTTGTAGGTTCCAGGGGAAAAATGATGTATTTTCATGTCTACAGATAATTGATAAATAATGAAAACCACTCTGGCAAATCAACTTTAAAGTATATTATGTATCTCAACAGGTGTAAATTGATTATTATAAATTAGTTCAGCTTGGCAATTTTTTTATCTGCCTCGGGATGAAGATTGCACAGTTGTCTTTCTTTTACTGTGTGTTTTTCTTCCTTGGAAAAAATAGGGGAGTTTTGTCTTAGAGCATGTATTCACAGAGAAACTGCTGAAGCAAAAAGTAGGAAAGCAGAGCTTTCTTCATCACAGAATATTCAAGTGAACCAAGCATGTAATTTAAGTTCTTTGTACCTCTGTCCTTTCTGTAGAATCCACATGATGAGAAGAACAGAAAAAGGAAGACATATAATGTGGCCTCTCAAGGTCTCCTCCAGTTTTTCCCATGATTTCTGTGGGCTGTTTCTGAGAAATGGTAGAGGAAATAAGAATAAGATCAAGGAGCACTAACAACAGCATAAACTGAAATAGAAAAGAAAGGGCAGTCAGGAGAGGGGTAAGGTAGAACAGAGTTTTAGTACAAATCTGTGACTTCAACCTGAACCATATCAGATTTATTTAGCATTCAAATGAAAAAGTAGTTTTTATAATGGCTATTGGGAAACAAGTTTTGATAAATGTAGGACTAAACAGTTGAATGATGAAGCCAGTATCTCCACAGAGAGTAAATATGTATCAACAGTACATTTACTTTACCTGTGTAACAGTTCTAAGTTCTGTAATTATAAATATTTAAATTTGTTCTTTCTTTAAATCTTGTTGAAGAAGTAAACAGTTCAATATTAGCTCTACATAAAGCAAAGTATTCTTAAAAAATTCAAATAAAATCATCTGATCATATTAGAACAAAACAGAGCAGTAGAAAAATCACTGCGCGCTTTAAGCAAACACAGATTATGTGCTTGGTGAGATATTCGGAATAACGAATGTATGCAGACTTGTGTGAGAGGCCTGCATACTTCAACTTGAATATACTTCACAGTATACTTACAGCTAATGCAAATAAATGAAGAAAAAGTATCATATTTAGGGATAAAGGAAAAAAAAACCCACATTATTCTAATACATTAAGTAAACAAAAGAGGCCTCATTTCTCCACACAGCAGTGCCATGGTACAGACTTCAGCTAAGAAAATTTTGTCTTCTGTTGGTCTGAGATGAGAATCAGCCCCAGCTAGTCCTTGCAGAAGGAATTAATACCATCTTCTTTGTTACACAAATACAACCTGAAGCATGGATTTTGCTGCTTCCTAGGCAACTGTTCAGGAACTGCACTTAGGAGCAACTACCGAGTGAAACTGTGGTGAACTTCAGCTTCTGTGACACTTTTTTCTCACCTCATGCCCTTTAAAAATGGCAGCATAAAGACATTGAAGAGTTTCTTGCATGCTAAATCTTTATTTATATAGTAGTGTTGTCTATCTAATTTCTGTTTAGAGCTCCTCTCTATTGGTATTTTTAATAATGTTCCTTCATAATTTGTAGATTTTTATTTCCTTTTTGTTGCTTATTACTCCTTTTCACTGAAGATCACCCTTTTTCCCTGG
>NW_010355755.1:0-2174 GCF_000700745.2 Antrostomus carolinensis | reverse complement strand
TTTTGGGTGACTTCAGTGGGAAGTGGGTGCTTGGAAGTACTTAAGGACCTAATCCTTGTTCCTGTTAAGACGCAGATTTTGCTGTTTACTGTGATACTTAAGATATTACAGAGGTGCTCTAAGTATTAATTTATTAAGGTTAATTTTAAATCTTTGTGTGAAAAGTGTTCTGTAAGCAAAATATGTGAGAATTTACAAATACGGTGATTTCTATTGTTTTCCAACATGGTTGATTTGATTTATTGTTGATGTGATATGGTGGCCAGACTCTCTTCCCAGTCACTTTTCTGATAAACTTCATTTTAAGAGGAAATTGTGAGGTTGAAATAGCTGAGTGTTTCAGGAATATAATAGAAAATAAAAATATTAACATATTTAGTGCTGTAAAAAATTAAAGTCCTGGCTTTCAAAGATGTGGCCAAGTGTAGCAGTTTTATATGCAGATTATATTTTTATATGTGGAAATGAGTACTTACAGTGTAAATTCTTGCCCAGAATTCTTTTATTTCCTATATTACCATTTAACCTGCACAGTGTAGGAAGAAATATTCTAATGTATAAAGTGCTTTTTTGGATTTTTTTTTTCTTGTAAAGAACAAATCTGTATGCAAATTATTCACAGAAACTTTGTAAACATTTGAGGTGAGTGTACATAGTAATTGAACTGCAATATGTGGTAACTAATCAAGAGCTATATGGTATTTTCCTTCCATTTTAAAAATATTTAATGTTTATGTATTTTTTGTTACTTATTTGTTACTCTTTTGAAAAGTACTTTGTTTTAAATCAAAGTGCTCTACCAAGAATGAAATTAAATATATTTGGCTTGACTGAAGTTAAGTGCTTACCTGCAGTATTATCAGTGATTGTTTTATATAGGTATAGACAAACATTGTTTGCTACCCATTTCATATTAGGCCTACTCAGTGTATTATTGCCAAAGTGCTATTTCATCTATAAAGTTTTGTGTTTTATACCAGGAGGAGCCCACATGTCTCAGCTAGGTTGTAAATCATGTTCTTGGCAAGAAAGCTTTCATCAAAGAAAACAAATGAGTATGTCAAGTAGAAATTTGGCTTTAGAAGTACAGTATAGCAAGTGTTGTGCTCACTGTTTTGCTAAGGATTCCTTGAAAATTACTATCTTAACTCTCAGTTAAAGAAAAGGTATGAATTTTTTTCTTATAAACTGTTGTTGCCAGGGCTTTGTGATAGTAACTGTTGCAAAAGCAAACAAATTGCAGAGTTCCAAACAGTCTGAACTCCTCCCTTACATACACGGGCTCTGATTCTCCATGTTTCAGTCTCTCTTCACATCTTGATTTTAAGAAACATGGAGTTATCGTTGGAGTTTTCCAACAAATATATATGTATGGTACAGTGCAAAAGCAAAAATATAAATACATGGAGCTCAGTGACTTAAGGTTACTTGCTTTTTTATCAGTTGCATCTTAACTAGTTTAAAAATTGCAGAATCACTTATGCTGCTTTATATGTCACATTTGAATCAGTATCTTAAGGATAGTACCTTGGAACTATAATGAAAGCCCAGTAGTGGGAGGAATTACTAATCAACTTTAAACAGGTGTCATTTCTAGTTAGTAATTAAGGATAGTGAATTTCATATGAGGTTATTTCATTTTGAAGAAATTAAGAAACTAATTTTTCCAAGCTAAATATAGTTGGAGATTAGTAATTTTAATAGTATCTACAGTGTTGTTTCTAAACTATACCCCAAATGAACCTGTATTTCCTAAAGACACGATGTTGGCACTACGAATCCAACATATCCAATATGCAGGGCAGCAACAGAAATGCATCTTCCTGTTCCAGCATTTCAAGCATCAACTATGTGCTTGTAAATTATGAAAGGTTTTGTATCTTCTGAACATATTTGTGACAGTTAAAATATTAAAAATCCAGTACTATAAAGTAAAGCTAAGATTCTAATCTCTAAATTATTCTGATGAGTGATAGCTCAGAATTCTTATCAGCCCATGAAGACTGTTTCATTGCTCGTGTATTTTACTTAGGAAAGAGATTTTTGTCACTGAAGTGTTTCATAGCAGTAAGACACTGCAGTTTCTATACAGTCATATCAGTTCTTGTTTAGTTTATTCCATCAGAATATGCTGAGCATAAATTAATGCAGATTTGAGGTCTGCTGTGTAATAT
>NW_010355754.1:0-2158 GCF_000700745.2 Antrostomus carolinensis | reverse complement strand
TTAGTGTTTATTTTCAATTCACATTGTGTTACAGTATTACAGTTGTAATGTTACAATTACAATTGTAACACAATGTGAATTCAGAATAAACACTTAAGTATTTTCAATTTCCATTTCAATTCACATTGTGTTACCATGTCATGTGTAGTGTTACATTCGTCACTGCATTCCATGGACATATTCCTGATACAAATATGCAAAAATAAGGACAGTTAGTCTGCTTTGTGCTCTGGCACGGCAGAACTACTTAAGTACCTTTGTAGACTAGTTTTCATTATAACATCTAAACTTGAGTCAACAATAAAATAAGGATGGCCATGCATTTCCATGACTTCACCATGATTTAGAGAAGCTTTGTGAGCTCAGGTTGTAACAACCAGCAAAGCTTTGTATTTTCAAAGGTGGACAGTTTTTTTAGAGTGCTCCTTATATTTTTAAAACTCAAACTAAATAAAAAAACCCCTCAAAACTTATATTTTTAAGACTCAAAATAAGCCTGAAGCCACCCAGAATGGATGGCAATATAGAAAGGTAGAGCTCTGTCTGGAAAGGAAGAAAAGAATAGCGGCTTTTTCAAATTTGGCACTTAGATGCTTTCACTGGAGTTCTAGTAGACTTTTACTGGGTTGGCCAGTATCACACAAGAAACACTTGCTAAATATTATGTTATGTGCGGCTTTATGTTCAGTCCACAGAGAATATGGAATCTCTCAGTCGCCTGAAAGGTGTCAGACTCAAGCTGGAAGGACTTATACTCCCATTTTGGAATACCCCAGAACAAATCCAGGAAGTGGTGCAGATGGACACTGCCCCATTTCCCTAGAAATGAGAGCACTGTGGGCACTCATCAAACACTTTCTGATAAAATAGGCATAAACCAAGTTTCATGTGTGAGAGAGCATCCTTATGGAAACACTGGCTTTGACTGCAGTAGTTCTGTGGCTCCCCTCCTGCTGTAGTGCAGAGCACTGGGTGCAGGGACACACTTGTTCAGCAATGGTAGTAAAGGACACATTGGAACCTGTGTGACCTTCATGAGGAGCTTCCACTTCCCTCTGTTTTTCTACTCTCCGACACATGGTAGGAGCCTCTGAAGAGCTGTTTCTTCTCTCAGGTGTGGTGTTGCTCTCAGAGTGATGCAGTGTGGGGAGCATCACTACATTCAGCTTCTTTTCTAGATCAGGCCAGAGAACATTTTGCTGCTTTTTTCTGTTAATTTCCCACATAGTAAATTATTAAGAGAATAAGATGTATCTCTCTTGCCAATTTTAACAGGAAGGTAATTATGACTGGAGAATAAAGCATTTCACATGTATAAATTTGGTTTCTCTGCAGCCCTTTATTCTTTCAAAGGGAGCCAATCACTTATCTTGCCTAACCTTAAAACCAGCTTGGTCAGGGAGCTGCAGGTCAGGGAGTCATCAGGGGCTGGGGAGCTGGGGGACAGCCAGGGGAATAGAAGTACTGTGTGGCATGATAAACAGTGAAAGCAGATAAAATCCCACATGGAAAAAAGCCAGTTTTCATTCATTCTGTGCTGTCACTGAACCCAGCAGAAACCTCATTGGTGTGACTTGTCTTTGAAAAGCCATCTGCACATGCTGTAGCCTGATGTAAAGAGTGTGTGTGTGTATAGCTAAGGTTCTTGGCTGACATGTGTTTTTCAATGCCTTTCAGGATTTTGCAGTCTTGTTTGATGTGAACTTGAGGATGCATTACGCCTTTAGATGGGAGGAAGCAACTACTTTTCTCCGGTATATTTGACTGAGAGCAGGTATGTGTGTGGCCCACTGCTAATGCACTTACAAAAGCACATCTGCACAAACCCACTGATTCATTCTAGTGCAAAACTGCACGAGGATACATAGTGTGCATTCTTAAGGCAAAGGCATAGGCATAGTTGTCCCATGAAAGTGTACAGAGTTATTGCAAATGCCTGGTAATTAATTTCCCACAAAAGACAGTAATGGCTCACAGGAGCTCTCACAGGCTATAAGGTAAATAAACTGAGTGTTAATAGCTCCCAGGTAGGCCTACAGAGCACCACTCAGAAGGTATTTTTCAGGAAAGGTTCTATGTGGCTGTCACCGCTTAATAGTCTCTAACAGCAGGAGAATATTTGCTCTGAAAGACCTTGGACTATGAACATGGAAGATTT
>NW_010355753.1:0-2185 GCF_000700745.2 Antrostomus carolinensis | reverse complement strand
ACCTCTCTAGGAAGCCAGTTCCAGTGTCTGAATGCACTGGTCTGGTGTGCAAAGGGCCATAGCATCCTTCACACATGCAGGTGCAGGCAGCCGTGGCCACTGAGCTGTGCCTTGTCCCAGCAAACCCCTCCTGGGCAGTAACGTCACAGCACCACGCTGTCCTGAGCTGTGCCAGCCCATGAGGAACCCACTGGCCTGCAAGAAATAGCTTGATTTATCACCTGATTTCAGCCAGATGATTTCAACTTGCTGAGCATCTGGGAAATTTAACCAGTACTTTATCTCCGTTACACAAACAGGGCCCCGCGGCGAGCAGGCTTGGCTGGGAAGACATTGAGCAGTGCCCAGCAACAGTTCCACCTTCCAGATGCTGCTGCAATATTCAGCAAAAATAACTCATTTCCATCCCAAACTTGCTGATCTGGTGGCCAGATAACTCTCAGTGGAAATGAAGAACAAACTGAGTGATTTCACCACCTGCTTCCCCTCCCCGTTTGGTCCATTTTGTGGTGTGTGGGGAGCAGCCCCGACAGCTCTTGCTCCAACAGGCACAGGAAAATCAAATTTCCCCTGAATGTCAGCAACAAGCAAACAGGATGGCAGCTTCTTCAACTGCCACAGACAGCGTGTTGCAGAATTATTTCTTAATCACAGCCCTCATAAATGTTTGCTCTCTCAGATTTGCAGTGCTTCACCTTTCCCTCCACAACAGGCATTAATTTGCTCGCTGTTCAGTCCTGTTTTCATCAGGCCAACGGTCATTCCAGCATCTCCGACTCTTTAAATTCAACAACAAACACTGCAGTGCTTTCATTTCAAGCCTCTCGGGAAAGACGAGCCAGCCTGCCAGCTAGAGAAGACTGATGTGTGCTGATATGTCAAGGGACCCTGGCAGGGGGACACCCCGGGCTCGATCGGCATCAGAGTGTTTCTCTCCTCTGCAAGGCATCTAAATGGCTTTTTTTCCCCAGGCTGGATCCTGTCTCAAGTCAGTCTGCACACAGATTTCCTCTGAGAACTGCACTTTTAACTGTTGAGGCTGCTCTAAAGCACACAAGCAAGCAGAAATAGGTCTGCCCCGCTGGAGATAGATGTGGGCAGAAAACTCAAGGCAGAAGGGCAGAAAACTTAAGGTTAGGTGAATTATTAGGTGAATTGCAGCCTGAAGGAGCCTCTGCAGTGCTAAGTGAATGGCAGGATGCCCTGGGAAAGTCTCACCACCGCGCTGCTCTAACACTAGTATACTGGTAAGCATCAATGCAAAAGAAAAACCATTCTGGATCCCATCAAGGTCTATCAAGCCCAGATCCTGTGCCCGGATACTAGTTAATGTCTAAGTAAAGCATCTAGGGCTTTATTCAATGACTCCTCCCTGGCAAATCCTCCCAGTTTCCCATGCTTTAGAGACTTCTTGAGCCAGAAGCTGAGCCTAAACTATGGTGTTTGATGGCCACTGATGAAGACATCCTTAATTCCTTTCTGAACTCTCTGTGCTTTTGGGCCCTTCAACCTGGGTGAAAAAGCAATTCCTTCTCTTCGTTGCCAGCCTGTTACTTGCTGATGTTGAAGCTTTGCCATCACAATGGCACAATCATTTGGCTTCTTAACCAGGGGAAATTGGGAGCCAGCTCAGAGCATCCTCGCTGCTCCAGCAGGTTCATCCCTCCCTGTGTGATGCACACACGCTGATTCAGGGATAAAGTGCAAACCAGGGACGACCTAACGCTCTGGTATTTATACCCCACTAGCCTTAAAAAAGCATTATTTAAAGCAAAAGCCGCTTAGTGCTGTACATTATTGACTTTAAAATGACTTAGCTTTTTTTTTAATTCCTCTCTCATTCAGCAAGCATCTATCTTTCTCCAACTGGATGAAATCCTTCCCCTCTTCCCACCTGGTTTAGCCTGTGCTGCTGACCTGAGGTGGATGATGACTGCCCCATCCATCGTCTCCCCTCCAATAACACACATTGTTCCCACAAGAAGGACAAAACATTTCACTAAGGTCTTCGCATGGTCACCAAACACCAGACCTGCCAGACAGAATGTCTTCATGTTAAACAGCATTTTTTTGAGAAGAGAGTCATTAGATTTTCTACATAGCAAGGAGGAGCGGGTGTTGGGATGCGTGCCTGGCTGTAGACAGCTGTGTCTTGGTGGGGTGTCTTTGAAGGGTCGTGATTTCC
>NW_010355752.1:0-2164 GCF_000700745.2 Antrostomus carolinensis | reverse complement strand
TTTTTTTTTTTGCTTTGTTGCAGGTACACTTAAGTATACAAAGTAAATTTCTTTTGCCATGTCATATCCCAAATTATGGCATACTAGGGATCCCTTACTGGTGACAATCTTACATTTTAAAAGATCAAATTTCAAGTAATGGGACACCATTGAGTATTTTTAAATGTATACAAGTTCATTGTTTTCATCAGGCAGGCTCTAATAATCTGCTTTTAGTCCTAGTCAATTAGTTTGATAAGCTGAGCAAGGAAGTGCAACTTCCCATTTATTTCTAGCTGTATTGTCAGCCATTTCTTTATTTCTAACAAGTGACTTAGTTTTATAATAATTCAGTTGTAGAACAGTGGCTGTATCTCAGTATCATCAAGTGACTGAGTGTTCTCACTTTGGGAAACATTTGTGGGGCTTGTCTGTGGTGGTGACTGCTTGAAGAGGTTTTGGGAATGTTGGTTTCTGAGGCACGGCTCAGCATTTGGAAATATCCACGTTTTGCTAACTTTGGATGCTGTTTCAGTCTTGATAATCCAGACATTATGGCAGTTCGCATTGAACTGCCAAATGCTCCTTGCCAAATGAGCTTGTGTTATTTACTTTGACTAGAACACATGGTTAGCATAAACACACCCTCTGTTCAGTGCAGGATGAGAGGTGTTTGCTTCTGGCTTTCTCAAATTAAACTATTAAATAGTAGTTCAGTGTGCAGAGCCCTTCTGCAAAAGGATCATATTTGCTTATTGATAAGTGAATTTTATGTTCTAAACCAACAAAATGTTTGTCCCCTGAATCTTAGGAAGATGTAATGCCATTCTCACTATGGTCTCCCGGCACCTGTATCTTGCAGAGCTTGAGTCCTTGAGGGATTTTCATTCTTAATACTGTTGCCCAACAGTCCGCAAATGCGTTGCCACTCTGTCCACCTTGTGATGAGTTACTTAAGAAGAAAGAAGGTGCAGACTGTGAGTCTGTTGTGTATTTATCAATAAAATACCATTTTCTATATTAGTGTAGCCTAATGCACTTACAGCTGAGAGGAAAGGTGGTATTTGGTAAGGAAACTGGGGATGAAGGGCAGGAAAACAGACTTCTATATATTAGTATATGCAGCTTTAATTCTCGCTTCTTATTGTGGGTGACCAAGCTGCTTTTTTACTTCCTTGTTGTTCTTTTTGGCCCTTGAAAATAATAGTGGTGTTCTGAGTAAATACGGTGAGTCACCTTATGAAACTTTTTTGCCTAGTCTGTGAATGCTACTGAAACATTTGCATGCAAGAATGTTTTGTGGTATGTAGGAAGAATGCAAACAAAAATCACAAGGCATACACTCGCTAAACTTTTGCTTGGATTGGCTTTGTTGAAGGATGGAATTGAAAAAAACTGTTCTGATCCTCTAATTCATCCCTGCACTGAGATTCTGAGACACCTATTTCTGTGTATCTGAGTCCCAGAACTCTGGAGACTGCAGTCGTCTTCAGAAAGGCATGGGATTGCAAAGTGTTGCCATCAAATCAAGAAGAAAATGTCAACAAATTTAATTATCATAATTGATGTAGTAGAAGCTACATATGTCTAGTAGCCTAAACATAGATTCTAAAAAGTACAGTTTTCTTGATCTGCCACTTTTTGAAATTCCTTTAAAAAAACACCAAACCTTTGTTCATGAAAGAAATACATTTAAGTGAGTAAAGCTGAAGCAATTTCTATTTATTAATGAGAACCTTAGAGTATTAAGGCAAGGTCAGTTTGCAGTCCAGTTTAAATCAGCAATAGTAACATTGATAAGTAGTATATAAAGACTTCCTTGCTGAAAGTGGCTGCACTGACATATCATAGGACTGGAAGAGAGATCCTGGATACTCATGTTCAATATTTGTTTCGGTCAATACATTTTTATATTCCTTTTTGTAAACTGACCAAGTATCATCTTAAAGTAGTCAAAGCTTTGTCCACAGGTGTCCTACTAACAAATTATTTTAAAACTTCCCTGCTTAGACTGAAATTTGATTCTGGGATTCTGGCTGAGTGTATCCATGACCAGTTTGTACACCTGGGTAAAACTGGTGTTTTCTCTCAGTGTTTATAAGAGCATCTTATAAACAGAGGAACATCTTATCTTATAAACACAGCATCTTATAACAGAGGAGGGCCACAAAATTGGTGAAGGGCT
>NW_010355751.1:0-2180 GCF_000700745.2 Antrostomus carolinensis | reverse complement strand
GTCCCTCTGAATGGCATCCCTTCCCTCCAGCATATCCCCTGCACCATTCAGCTTGCTGTCACCTGCAGCCTGGCTGAGGGTGCCCTCAATCCCACTATCCATGCCATTGATGAAGATAATAAACTGTTTTGGTCCCAATACAGACCCTTGAGTAACACTGCTCCTTACTGGTTTCCACTTGGACATTGAACTCACGGGGCTGCTTCAATGGGCAAAGTCAGTTCAGAGGGCTTTTCTTCTGCTTTGACCATATGGTTCCTATGAAGCAAGGTGTGCTCCAGCAGCATCTTTGCTTCAGAGGAAGAAGAGCCCAAAGTGATCTAAGAGCAGGTCCTCCCTTGGAGCCCCAACTGCAGAGCTGGGCTGACAGCGTTGTCACAGCTGTAACAGAATCTAGGTAAAGTGGTATAAGCTCAATTTTTCCTGCTCCCCCAATTTGAGCAGCCATGAACCCAGCAGCGTGACCCAGCCCAACTTGCCACAGTAGAGGGTTCAGGCATGGCTGGTCCGTAGGCATTGGCTGGAAGAGAATCTCAGCCTGTGATCTCCGTGTCTGAGCCAGGCGTTAAGTTTAATTTCTGTTTCTTTGTGGCTTTCATACTAAGATATCTGCCCTCGTGGTTCCTGGTGTTGATTTAATTACCAGGAATCCATGAATTCATAGGAAATGATGAGTCCTGGGAACAAGCTATACTGGTATCAGCTGCTTGCTCATGCTGGGGTTGTGTCCTGGGGTAGGACCCCAGACTCAAATGGCTGTGCCTAATCAAAGGGAGGCTTTATTATCTTGCTGTAAGTATTATTTATGAATGAATAGACTTTCCCCTGGTATCCTCACCCTGGAAAACCTTATCTGGTCAATCTTAAAATACAGCTTGGTGAATATAGCTTGCAAACATCACTCAGCAATGTGATGTTTGGAGGGGAGGAGAGGAGAGCAGTGCTGGTGCAGAACATGGTCAGAGCTCTGGCCGAGCCTAAGACTGGGTGTTGCCTGCTTGTGGCAGAGAAAGCCAATTTCTAAGCGGATCCTGCTGGCTTTTTTTTTGCTTTGAAAGAGTATTTCTTAACACTTGACAGAGCATTTAATAACAGGAGTGGTTTTGAAACTTGGAAACAATATTGTTTCCTCTTTCTGAGCAGTGAAATCCTTAAAGGTCAGCTTTTGTGGTGTGAGCTCCGCTGCCAACAGCTTAAACCAAGGCTGGGCAGTGCTGTAATTCAAAGGAGTTGCATGGTTAATCTTGGAAATTGATCTTTCTTCTCTATTGCCTTTTGTTTAGCAACTGGTTTGTGTCTGGTTTGGAAGCTCTCTTTGGATTAAGCAGTGTGAGCTTTGGAGAAAATATAAGGGGGAGAAGGCCCTCCTGGGGGTGCTCGGTCTCAGGGAGCAATGGGGCTGGAGCCACCAAATTCCTCTTCGTCTTCCTCTTGTCTTTTCTTTTTTTAAAAAAACCCAAAGTAATCTCATCCTGGTCTCCTACTGCAGCTGACCTGGCATGGTAAGTAATGTAAAACAAGGACAAGATGACTGCAGGAACTTGATGTGACCTGTCCAAGGAAATAATACCTTAGCATGCTGAAATCCACGTGGTGCGTGGAAGGCGGTGTGTGTCTGAGTGTCTGTCTCTCTGTGTAAGGCAGCTGCTCCTGCCTCTTGTCCAGGGAAACTGATGGAAATTGTTCTCCAGCTCAGGAAAAGCCAGGCGAGCCCCTGTGGGGAGATAGGCTGGAAGTGCTGCCACCTCCCCTTTCCCCAGTTTGAGACCTTGCTAACCAAACATCCCACCTAAACGTATGATTTTTCCCCACTGACCAAGAGGAGAAGGGTTTCCAAAGCCTTTCTTATAACCTAGGTGATACTGAGGCACTCAGGTCACCTAACCTAGCCAGGAAGCGCAGCTCCAGTGATGCATGGTGCTCTGGCAGCCCTGCCTGCGTCCGGCGTGGTGTGCCAGTGCTCCACTGAGCACGCTCGAGAAATGACAGTGTTGTGTGTGCCTGCCTCACCATCGGTCTTCCTCATTAATGGCCTGCTCATTAACACCCCGATCCCCCACTGCCTGTGGCTAGGCAGCAGTGGTGCCTCCTTGGGAGTGACCTCAGAATGAGCAGAGCAAAACCCTCTGGGAACAGATGTTGGTGGGAGGCAGCTCCCTGCTCTGCAGAGGAAAACACTC
>NW_010355750.1:0-2179 GCF_000700745.2 Antrostomus carolinensis | reverse complement strand
TGTCTCCTGCTGCCTCCCCCTCAAGAGAAGGCCGTCCATTTTGGGTGCCGTGTCCGCAGGGAGGGAGCAGCACTTCACCCAGCAGAAAGTCAAACACCAACGCGTTTATGGCCCAAAGCTTCGTTGGCAGGAGAAGGTGAAGGTGATGCCTCCTTCCCTCCCTCCTGCAGTAATAAAAACACATTTTCTGAGGTAAAACACGTGCTAGTTTTACAGCCTGGCAGCCTCTACAGCCACAGGGGCAGCTGGTTGCAGCTACAAAACATTTTTTATGACAATGTTCATGCTTTTGGGTTTTTTTCCACATGGCATCAAGCAAAAGAGGAAACCCCCAGCCATGCTGAAAAGTGCTGTTCCACATCACTTTTTCTTCATGTTTCTCCTTTTTAAGCGAGCCGGCTCGGTTTTATGTGGTGATCTGCAAAGCTGTTGTTACTGAGTCCAGGAGGAAGAAGAAAATTACTGTTTTTAGACTATCAAGGTTTCCTTTAGTAAATAAGTTTCTGAGAGTTCCAGATTTTGGAAGTTTGCCCTCTGGAGCTGATACTAATCATGTGTGACTCACTCATTAATAACCCTCTTGTTGTTGTTGTTGTTGTTTGCTTACTTGCTAAGTTGATGAGGCTACAAATCCTGGCCAAACATCCCTATTAAAACAAAATAGAGAACTCTCCGAGACCCAGGATGCTTACTGAAATAAATCAGGTGTGCTGTTACAGCAAGGAGTACAATCTTTGGTCTCATCGTGGCCAGATCAATAGCAACCAGCAGACAGATTTACAGTTCTCATGGACTGTGAACCTCACAGCTTTTTGTCTTATACAGGAAGAAAATTAATACATGCCATTTGTTTCTATTTTTAGCACCTATGTTCTCAATCCAATATTAAGGAGAGGCCCAACCAAAGCAATTATCTCAATGTCACCTGGCACAGTCATTTAAAAAACTGTTTTCACTGCAAAGGGAGAAGTAAGCGTGTCCCCACAATCCACGAAAATATGCATTTACACACTTCCATTTTATAGCTCTCATTTTCACCAAGACTTGGCAGCTGATGTGCACAGCCACAGACACGACTGGTTTGATAAACACCATGAGTATCCACAGCACGTACTCAGCTCCCTGGACTCTCTGTCATTAAATATTGGAGGCCCATAGAAAACCCGCAGCGAAGTCTCCTGGAACTGTTCCAAAATCTCGTTCAGGAGTCTGGAAGGAACATCCCTATCCATGATGCATTGGGAGGGACATTGAATATTTAATTTCCTCTTCAAATATTTATGTATGTAGTTCACATTTGAATAAAGCTGTCCTTTTCATCAAAGTGGAAAGATTATGGCAAAGGGAAGAATTACCCTAAATCAGCAAGTATCTTGGTCTATCAACTAACACAAGGCTCAAAAGGAGAATTAAGCGTCTGGCAGGCAGGAGTTTGGCTCTGCTGCACGGGAGATTTCATAACAATATGTTTTGAGATCAATTAGGAAAAAAAAAAAGGAAAACAAAAATCGACTAGAATAATGTGTCACATAACACTGGGTGCTGAAGAGCCTGGAAAAACACATGAAAGCTAAAAAGTTGGGACAACGGAGAAATAGTCTGCTGTCTTTGGGGGGAAGATATTTCTCCTTCCTCCCGGCCCCACACCCACAGGGCCGTGCCTGCTTCTCTGTAATCGCACCGACTCAACTGGTCATGGGGCTGCGTTGTGAAACCTTGAGGAGGGGAGGTGTTATAATCCAAAATATATTCCCTGATCCAATTGGCAGCCAAGCCTCAAAAATTAGTGCAAGGTGGAAAAATACCTAGAACCGAGATTGCCAAGGAAGGAGCTCTGCCTTGGGAATCTTTCCAGCTCTTTCCAGCCCTGCTCCCCTGAGGGCAGGCGGCTTGACCTTCCCTGAATCCGTGCATCATGCTGGGCAAAATGTTAAGCCTGGGGAAGTTTCTTACCTGATGCTGCCAATTAACAGGTCCTGGTACCAGTAACAGTGAGCGTAGCACCATCCCAGGGCGAGGGCTGCAGGGTTTCAGTGCACCTCAGCCTGCTACAGCTTCACAAAACCCACTCCAGCTCTAAATTCAAATCTCCTCTGTCAGTCGTCAGATTTAATAAAGTCTCATTAACACAAAACAATCCCACGAAGCAACTCTTCCACCCCCCTTCCCCCTCCCCCCC
>NW_010355749.1:0-2154 GCF_000700745.2 Antrostomus carolinensis | reverse complement strand
GACAATTTCTACAGCAATGAGTATAATTTAATTTTCCCCCTTCACTAGTTCTCCTGCTCTGTACCCACTCTGTTCCATTATTCTCAGGTTCTTGAACTGATCATTGATCCACATTTAGTTTACTATTTTTAACTTGTTGTCTCTCCAGTTTCTACTAGCTATGGTAAAAAGGAAAAGTTAATAAATTAATATTTGATATGAATCACTTTTGATGTAGTATAGTCAGAGGTCACACAAAGATGGTAAAGGTCTTCATCTGCTGAAGAGCACAAGGAGCTTCCCTTTTACAGTATTTGCGGTTTTCCTGGCAAGAATATAAACCACAATACAGTAGCCAATATTTCTGTAATTTTTCTGTATGAAATAATTTTATGTTTATGTTTATTAAATAATTATGATGTTCAGAAGGCACAAAATCTGCATGATTTTCACATCAGTAATATCTGATAATTAGCTCCCTCTGTCCTTATGCAAACACAAGTGACAATTTTAGGAGGCAGTATGAAGGTTTTAAGAAGTGGTTCAATTGTATTCTTTTACATCTAAGTGGTTCTATTATCCCCCGCTATAGCTATAGAAAAAATCTTATAGTTACACAGATCTGTGGGCCTCTGTGTTAATAACCTAATTTGCTTATTCTGTCCTTAATTGGTTAAGGTAAGAAACCTTGTAATGGCAGAATAATTTAAGTGATTCCATTAGTCTCTTTTGAAGGAGCCGTTGATTTTTAATGCTATTACTTCCTAAGCTCATTTTACCAAGGTTTTATTTACCATTAGCTTCTAATCCTTGCATGTTAATGCATTTATTAACCTCTGGAATCCTGTGAGAGTCTATGTTAACAAAAGCAATGAACAAAACTTAAAATGTTTGGTTTGGATTTCACATGCTCCATACAAAGCATAATTCAGGAACATTCATTTTTAATATTTCTGAAATTAAAGAGCCTTTCTGTTTCAGGAACACAGATATAAAGAGAATGCAGAGCACTACAGAGAAAGATGGATTTAACTGTATTTTTTCCAGTACTTCTCATTTCTCTTCTCTGTTTTTACATAGTCATCAACGAGACACAGCTGCTAACAGATATTATTCTCTTTTCTCCTACCCAATTTTATGGTAATGATTCCTGGTCTGGCATGCAGCCAGACTGAAGGTTAAAAGAGTATTGGTTAAGTAGTAATTTCAGCCCTTTTCCAATCATCACATTAATCCCCAGCCTATGCAATCACCCTGTAAAAGGTAAAGGTGTGGAGTTAGTAACTGCCTTTGAGATATCTGATCTGGTGACTCTCAGAAGGGGCAGACTGCTACTGTGGATTCTTATGATCAATATTTTTCATTAGATTTCATTAGATAACACATTCCATATATTCCATGGTCAATAAATATTTTTCACTATTTATTTAGCAGTATCATGGAACCTGTTAGCTCAGTTTTGTTTTGAACATTATTCTCAATATTCTTGGAGCAGGAGTCCACCAGACTACAGCCCACAGTATAGCTCAGCAGATCTGGATCCTGACAAGGGGTTTTTGGGAGCTGTCATAAAATATATTGATAATGCTTATTGTTATTCACTTAACTTAATCATTTTTCTCAATAGAAGCATGCCTTCATGAGCTGATTTTCTTGCCCAAATCCTGAAACATAGCAGCCATTTGTTTCATTCTGGTGGTCCATACAGAAAGTGCTTGATCAACTGGCAATTGCTGAGGACAGTTTGAAAACTATGGAAGAAAACACAGACTTCCTCTGCATGTCCCTCACCTGTTGAGCTCTGGAAATGATTTCCATAAATCTGATGTAGGAAAGGAGCAATTTCTGCCAAACCCTGAACACAAGGGAACGAATGAGATAGATTTGCCTGGACAACCTGAGAGGCTGGGTAGTGGTGTGTGTGTCTGCAGTCCTCATGTTCTTTGAAAACAAAAGCCTTTGCTGCAGTGTTGATGTAAATGCCCAAGTGATATTAGGATTAGCTACATAATTTTTTTTAATTATTTGTTAGCATTTTGACCATAACAGATTAGTTAAATCCCCTTCTTTGAAATTCTAATCTGAAAATACTCATCATTACAACAGTAGACAAGGAAGTGATACATATGCCTGGGAAGTAAGAGAATGGAAGATGTCCTTCACTACCACTTCACT
>NW_010355748.1:0-2029 GCF_000700745.2 Antrostomus carolinensis | reverse complement strand
AAAAGGAGATTTCACTGGAAGCCAGCTGAAGGTTGTTCTTTTCTTTCTCCTCTCACCAAAACTGTGCAGGCATCTGTAAAACAGGAATCTAAAAATGATTTATTGTAACAGACTATCATTCTGGTCATAGCCACCAATGGGCCAGATCCAATCTGCAATGAAAGTCTCCCTGTTGATTTCATGGCTTTGGATCAAGACCAATGTTTGTGCATTTCTTTCAAGGAGCAATTTTTCCAAATAAACCGGGGTTTATTTGGAATTATTCCAAGGGCTACGTGACACTTTCAAGAGTTTATATTAATCCAAGTGACTTTTAGGAGCCAGTTCTCTGTTTTTTTACATGGAAAAAGCTTGGGAGAGGAGAGGAAGGAAAGACTGTATGAGTCCATCTAGGCTTTTCTACATCCTTCTTTGGACGGTGTCCCTCAGGTCTGGTGGCACAGGCAGGGCAGGAGGCAGCACACCATCCCATCCCTTTCTGTCTGTCTTTCCCGAGAAGCAATCACAATCTGCTGAAGCAGTTGTGCCCAGGGACAGTTATCACAGGAGGAGGGAATTAGTCACACTGCCGTCCCTAGACATTTTAGGGCTTAGGACTTGGCTAGTGCTACATTTGCTTCTCGTGTCCAGAGCAGGGCAGGTGGGAGTTTGCCTGCCACAGGGTGCCTCCAAGGTGGGGTGAACCCAACATCTTACTGTCCTTTCCGCCTACAGGCCTATGTAGGGAATGCCCAGTGTCAGGGCCATCCGTTTAGTATGGTGATCCTGAACTACCAGCGTGGCAACTTGGGCACCATCATTCTCCAGAGCTCCAAGTCATCCACTCTTCCAGTTGTCTTCTGGTGTCCAGTTTTTCAGAGAAGTGCCGAGGTAAGGCTGAAGAAAAGTCCCACTCACTAACTGTGAACACAGTTTTTTTTAGTGCTTAGAAACCCTTGTGATATGTTTAAAATAAATAGCCAGCTACAAAAATACTGTTAACATTAAAATTATGTGAAAAATTCCTTGGCAGACCTCCGGGATCTACCCAACCAACATTCAGTACCAGAGCGCTTACAGATACATAATTAACACAGCTTGAACTGTTCAGTACAAATGTTAAGCAGCCTGAAAACTTAGTTTTACAGCTGTACTTTTGCACAGATGGAGTAATAGCATGATTTGTTACAGCAGCAGCCTGATAGAATAGCAGTGAAGACAAGACAACATCTTTATTTATTAAGTCGCTAACTTCTGCACTCCTTTTTTCCTTCAGGGAACAGAGAAAGGTATTCTGGCCGTTCAGTGCTGGAAGAGTATTCAGGTGGTCTTTAGGGCCAATATCCTGAGGTAGTTAGGTGCTTAACCTCCCCTGAAATCAAACAGTTTTGTTAGTATGTGAAGGACTATATTTTGACTCTTCAGCAGCTTTTTATTATATTCACTTAAGCAACTTTCTGCCAAAAAGCCAGGCCAAAAAGCTCCACTGCATATGGAGCCAGATCTACCAAATTTATATCAGCTACTCTAAGCAGAAAATACTGTGTCCATAAAAAAATTAAAAACATCTCGGTTCAACACAAGCTGTTGTATAGACCTGCTCTTATTCTCTCTGCGATTCTGACTGCCTCTTGCAAGCACTACTGTGAAAACTCAAAAGCACTTTTTCAAATGAAAGAAAATCAGAGTATCTAGTGTCAGCAAGCCTTGTAAAGTCCATACATGTTTACACTTGGCATCAGATTACACACATTTGACTTCTTGATTTAGTGTGCACACTTGTGTTTTCCCTTCTTTAGTCAGAAATAAAATACAGCTATTCTTAAGAGAAGTCTTTGTTTTTGAAAAGACCTAATTTGTACTGTATGTTAGGAGAGTTCACTTTTCGCCCCACCCAGAGAGAAGCCTGATCCAAATACAAGGGGGAAAAAAGCAAAACTCAGAAGAGGTTAATTTGGATAACAGCGATGTCTGTTTGCAAGACGTAAAAAAGAGAAAGAGAGAGAGGGGACAAACAGTGGAGTCCTTGGACAGGCTTTTTTTTTTTTTT
>NW_010355747.1:0-2119 GCF_000700745.2 Antrostomus carolinensis | reverse complement strand
GACACCCATATTCACCCTTCATAATTTATAAGGATAAAAGGCAAGTTTTTTGCCAGAGCAGGGTTCAGGAACTTTAGATATCCTGCTAGAAAAAAATTTCTTCTCTCACCATTAAGAGATATCTTTCAGAGTTTGTCAGACATCCAAACTATTATTTCTGCTCTCTTCATTAGAAATCATGTTTTGTAAGTGACAGAGACATACTTTTCACAGACCACCACTTACTTAAACAAAATATTAATCATAAAGTGATGCTGGAATGCAAGAAATGCTACATCTCCAACCACGACTCAATAGCAGTTGGGTTGACCTTTGTTTTGTTTGGAAAATGCCCAAAGTTAAAAACCTCTGTTGGGTGAACTGAAGCTGACTGACAATCAGCTTTGCTTTCTCAGGGTTTTTGTCTTGTTGCTTTTCCTGGTGACCTCTTTAGCCATAGTTCCCTGGACACTGAGGTACTCGGAGATCCACAGATCAAAACCATTGCTCTACGAAATGCATCCTTGTTCCAGTATCCAACAAACTTCTGCCTACATCTGAGGAAGGAAAGCGCTACGTATTTTATTCTTTATCTCATCAAAGACTTCAGCAGCACAATGGAACAGCAACTTACTAAATGAATACAGAGGAGATCTTCATTATCTCCAGGAAGAAATATAAAGTTAACTGCTGCAAAATATTTCAAAGATTGAAAATATTGTCTACAGTAAAAAAGAGAACTGAAGTAATACAGTTTAAGTGGGAGAAGTGTGAAAGTCGGTTGCTATCTGTAAGCATGTGCATTTTTAGGATAACTGAAAATGATATTCCACATTCCTAAGCCAACTGCAATGCAAACCCTCTTAAACATGGATTTTAGTGCAGAACTGCAATAGCTAAGGTCTTTAGTGTCTCAACAACAAATCATGGTCATTTCAAATAAGATCTTACTTTGCAAGCTCAGATATCAAGCAATTATAGCAAATCCTCTTTTCATAGATGCCCAAAGATAATTTTCAAAAGGAAGAAGTACCTAAAGATCCACAGAACAATTCTCTATATCGTATTTTTGGAGTCAGAAAATATCTGAATCTCATTTCATGATGGAGACAGTAATGCTTCTTTTTTATTTACTACAGTGGCTTGCTATTGCAATTTCTATTCAGTATGCTTCCCAAATCCTATCCTTTTAGAAAAGTAGTGCACCACTGGGAAGATTACAGAAAACTAAGGGAGGAAAATTGGTTCAAAGAGACAAGGCAGTGTTCCTTGTTATTGCTGGGTTGTTACATGCATTACTTTCCACTATATAATTATTTTTTATAATTAATCTAATAGTAATTACTATTTATTTAATTACTTGAGATATGAAGCCTTTATGTATTATCCCAGTTCTTTCATCCTGAAAATCTCTAGCCATAGCTCCTAGAGAAGGACTTTATAAAACCAAACTTAAGAGGTAAATATTCAGAAAGAATTTCAATAATACTGCTTTTCAACCTAACAATCCAACTTCTAACATATGTACCTTTTCTCTGCAGGAAAGCAGAGTTTTGCCTATGTCCAAGATGAGAAAAAGCAGTACAGAATTACAGGAATTGTTCCATTCCATGGAGTCAGCAACACAAATGGGAGGCAATGCCTTAGTAATTTGTGGGGCTTTTACCTCCCCCGTCAGGCTGTGAGGATAATACCTAGAAGACATATTCTGGGAGTTTTTCCATGCAAAATTCCTGTACAGGGCTGCACTGTTTACATTGACTACAAATCTGTATGCACAAGAGAGCTCAGCATGGGAACAAAAACCTCTCTCTGAAACAAATTGAACATAGTTTTCCCCATAACAACAGGGGAAAACAGAAATTATTTTGAGGAGTAAAGCATCTCTCAAAAAATTTGCAGGGAACTTCTGCTTTCTAATACAACAGACTGTGTTAAACAAGTCTCTTAAGTGAACAGACTTCCTAAAAATACATGCTCAGTATAGGTGAGGCCCATCAAGTCCAGCTAATTGATCCCTCTATGAGCCATGGAAAAGGCAGTTTGGAGACTCCATCTACACAAGAAATCAAGCAGTCAAAAAAAGTTACATTGCAATGTGAGAGCCATGATTTAAAAACTACTCATTTCTTGAATGCAG